>NC_090238.1:37393091-37688091 GCF_024489055.1 Chanodichthys erythropterus | reverse complement strand
TTTTCCTTTCATAATGTGACATTTCTCAATAGTGAGACAAGATATTCAAGTTAGATCTTGACAAACATGCATCACATTATGTATATTAGTTGTTTTTCTAAATGGCTGGAAATTTTATATGTAATTCAAATTGAGTGAAGTCTTTTTTTCCTCATACATAATAAATGAGTTGTGTCTCCGAGCAATAAAAGCCATTATGCTCTCTTGCGCTCGAATGCCTGATGTTTGGGAACGCAATTGTTTGAGAACGTTCTGGGATGTTATTATTCTAAATCATTTCGATGACAGACTTTGGCTCAAGCATTTCAGAATGACTAAAACAACATTTGAGATGCTGTTCGATGCGATTGGTCCACGGGTTAGTCCAGTTATCCAATCACATATTGCCTTTGTTGAGCCAAAGTTTTTCTTGTGCAATGAATGTTTTTTCATCATAGTTTATGCGCATGTCTTATCGAATTAAAGGTGCAATTTGTAAGATTTTTGCAGTAAAATATCCAAAAACCACTAGGTCAGTGTTATATATTTTGTTCACTTGAGTACTTACAATATCCCAAATGTTTGCAACTTTTTGTAAATGGTGAGAAAATTGCAATTTTAACCAAGGCTGCGGGACGTGTGAGGAGTCGCCTGTCAATGGCGACATACCCGCGTTACCCTCGGTTTCCGGTGTTATTTTGTAGAAACCATGGAAACACCAAAGACTCTTTAATATTTACATGTTTTAATAGACGAGAGAACAACTGTTCTGATATATTTATAGACAGAAAACTAATTGTTATATAGCTTAACACGTTTAGTCTTATTGTTTAAATCTAATTTTCTTGATTTTTTGCGAGTCTCATGCTTTACCATGCCTCAGAGAAAAACACTATTTTGTGAAGTAGCTAACATAGCATAATCAGATGCAGCTTTATTTTTAGTAACAGTAATACAACATTTTCTCCATCATACAATACGTTTTAAAATTAATTGTATGTCATTTATCAACACAATCATCCAGCATTTAATCTGATATTGTAAAATGGATCTATCTTACTGCAGTGTGTAACAGTGTCTCACAGCAGCCGCCGAGCGAACGCTCAGAGTAACGTTATAACATCATTTTCAACACGCTCAAATGTATCTAATATGATAAACAGAGCTGCGTTACCTCATACTCATGACCGGAAAAAAGCGGTAGCGGCGCCGGCGACTGTGTCATAATAAAAGTCCCGCTGCTCGTGAGGCGTGTGTTGATCAATCGCTCCAGCTCCTCGTTCAGCTCCACAACACTCGCTCCTGCTCTGCTTCACACTACAGTAACGTTAATAATCACATCCATGAGCGTGATTTCTTCCCGAGTCCTATCCCAATTCTATTCCACCATCCGTTGAGGTGGAGACCACATGTCCCATGATTCCGCGCTCAAACTTGGCATCATCAAGCTACGCCTTTGTTTTGAATAGGCCTCTAATGACCTCTAGCAGACAGAAAATATTACATATTGCACCTTTAAAAAAAAATTTTAATGTGCATTTTAAGATTTTCTGCTCATCTTGATGTTTCCATCCAGTGTTTTTTGTGTGATATCTAAAGAATTTGCGTCAAAACTAGGGCTGTCAACCGATTAACAGCGATTAATCGCATACAAAATAAAAGCTTGAGTTTGCATAATATATGTGTGAGTACTGTGTGTAATTAATATGTATATATAAATACACACAAATTAATGTATATATTTAAGAGAAATGTTATCTACAAAATATTTTTATTTCAATAATATAAAACAAATACATATACTTGTAAATATTTATCAAATATATACATGAATTTGTTTTTATTTACATATACATGATAAATACACACAGTACTCACACATATATTAGGCAAACTCAAACTTTTATTTTGTATGCGATTAATCGTTTGACAGCCCTAACTAAAACACATGGACACCATCGTTGCTATTCGTATCACAAGAGCTGAAATTCAGATATGCTAATGAGCGTTTGGTTTCTGACCAATCACAACAGACTGGGCCATCTGACCAATCAGAGCAGAACAGGCTCTCAGAAAGGCGGGGTTTAGAGAGAACGTAACTTTGATTGAAGCGTTTCAGACACTGTGATAAAAGCTCTGATGCTGCAGTGAATATTATGAGAAAATTAAAGCGTTTTATGACCTTGAATGCATTATAGGAAATGTAAAATAATAGAATAGAAAAGGTGTGAGTAAGACAGCAGACACAGAGACGATTCAAACAGCTGATTTATGTAACAGGAAGTTCAACATGCAGAAAATGAACAAAGAAGAATTCAAACTAAATCAAGATGCAAACTAAAGCAACACAGGTTAGTTTATCTCACGTCAGAACAGAAATCAGGCATCTGGCTTACATCAGATCGGCTTTATCCATGTCCCAGGCTCTCCTCCACTGGCCTTTGGCATTTTTGTGTCGGGCCACACGCTCTCGGTCGATCTCCTCACGCTCCTTCTTCCACCGAAGGTACTCGAGTTGTTCTTCCTTAGATGCGATGATGTTCAGGTCAGCGATGGCCGTTGAGACCTACGAGATCATTTGAGTGTCATGATTTGCTTCTATCACCCACATTTTAACTTCAAAGGGCTCATGAATTGAGACAACTTTTCCTTGAGCTTTTGATATATAAGAGCTCATTGTACTATAAGAATATCCTGTAAGTTTCAGAACTGAAAACGTCCTTTCTTAGCCCAAAAACAGCTTTTAATGACACCAGACCGAGCGAACAACTCGTTGTGGAATGTGCCTATTATGATAGATAGATGAAACCCCGCCTCCGCAGAAGAAATCAATGCCTACTTCATCATTGCACCATTAGCCCCGCCCACTGGCATGTTAGTGAGAGGAGAGAAGAGCGATACAGGACTAAAATATAACATTACTTTTCAAAGGATCTTAATGCAGGAATATTGTTATTTATTTTCAACAATGCGAGTCCCAGTTAAGCTTTATTTATTTGTATTCGGTACATTTCAGCGGAAGAGGATTATTATTTATTAAGAATAAACTCATTAAATTATGAGAATAAAGTCATTAAATTACGATAAAAAAGTTATTAAATTATGAGAACAAATTTGTTAAATTATGAGAAAAATGTCGTTAAATTTCAAGAAAAAAGTCGTTAAATTATGAGAACAAATTCGTTTATTCAACATTTTATCTCAACTTTTTTCCTCGAAATGTAACGGTTTTTTTTTTCTCTTAATTTAACGAGTTTATTCTCAACATTTTATCTCAACTTTTTTCTCGAAATTTAACAACATTTTTCTCATAATTTAACAAATTTGTTCTTGTAATTTAACGAATTTGTTCTCGTAATTTAACGACTTTTTTCTCATAATTTAACGAGTTTATTCAACATTTTTTCTCAACTTTTTTCCTCGAAATGTAACGTTTTTTTTTTTCTCTTAATTTAACGAGTTTATTCTCAACATTTTATCTCAACTTTTTTCTCGAAATTTAACAACATTTTTCTCATAATTTAACAAATTTGTTCTTGTAATTTAACGAATTTGTTCTCGTAATTTAATGACTTTTTTTCTCGTAATTTAACGAGTTTATTCTCAACATTTTATCTTGACTTTTTTCTCGAAATTGTAAAAAAATTTTCTCGTAATTAAACAAATTTGTTCTCATAATTTAATGACTTTTTTCTCAATTTAATGAGTTTATTCTCAACATTTTATCTAGACTTTTTTCTCGAAATTTAACGATTTTTTTCTCGTAATTTAACAAGTTTATTCTCAACATTTTATTTAGACTTTTTTCTCGAAATTTAACAACATTTTTCTCATAATTTAACAAATTTGTTCTTGTAATTTAACGAATTTGTTCTCGTAATTTAATGACTTTTTTCTCATAATTTAACGAGTTTATTCTCAACATTTTATCTTGACTTTTCTCGAAATTGTAAAAAAATTTTCTCGTAATTTAACAAATTTGCTCTCATAATTTAATGGTTTTTTTCTCAATTTAATGAGTTTATTCTCAACATTTTATCTCGACTTTTCTCGAAATTTAACGATTTTTTTCTCGTAATTTAACGAGTTTATTCTCAACATTTTATCTCTACTTTTTTCTCGAAATTTAACGTTTTTTTTTCTCGTAATTTAACGAGTTTATTCTCAACATTTTATTTAGATTTTTTTCTCAAAGTTTAACAACTTTAATCTTGAGATGGTTTTATTTTTTTATTATTGCTTGGCCCTAATCCTCTTCCGTACATTTCACTGTGGATTCTTTAGTAAATCAATTGCATTTCGGTGCAAACAGACTTTTACGATATGAACTCGATTGTAATGCAACAACATGTGAGTAACTGTGTTCATTCTAATGCCTGATCTGATATTATTGATTCATGTACAGTCACATGTTCTTTGTCTGTGTGTCAGTAAATCAAACCAGCGACTAAATGCTCAACTTCACCTTGTTTCTCTTATTCAAACGGTGATTAAATTATATAAAGCGATCAAAGAACACTCCCTTTACAGTCGCTTGAGCTGTCAATCAAAGTTTATCAGTTACCATACTCGCGTCAAAACTCCTGTTTTAATCAACGAATCTCTATAAATAGTTACAGTACATCATGTTTGCACTGTTAGTTATGATGAAAGCATTCGTTAGTGTGCAGAAATTGATGAGATCACTGCTTTCATGAGCTCAACAACATGTCTGTGATCGACTACAATGTTCATCACTGCAACCTTTCATGCCTAATCTAAGTGTAATGCTATAATCAACAGTCTTCATGATTAGTTAACCTTGAGAGATGTAATAGTAAAAACGTGCTAAACGTTTTCAAGAGAGTAATACTTAGCTATTTCATATGCAAAGATGTTAACCAATCACAGCAGTGGGCGTTTATACTGAAGTCTCACAGCAGACACGCCCCTTAAAACAGAGCGTTCAAACCAGAGGGCTAAAATCAGGGTAGAAAAATGCCTTTTATTTCTAAATGATGACAATTTGTGATGTAAAAAGCATACTAAAATTATCAGTGCACCGCAGGAAACATTATAAAACAATAAACAATGCAGTTCATGACTCCTTTAAAGGGGTCTTATTATGCTTATTTACATTTTCATCTTTCTTTAGTTCTTCTCTATATCAGTGTCAGTGTTTCTGAACTCATTTGTAGTTTTGAGTTTTCTTCACAATATTCCTCATTTAAATAATTCATGTGCAGAATAAAGGGGAGGGGCTTGGTTGAGTTAGTTAGTAGTGTGTTGAAACTGGCGGTTATAGTAAGGGGCGGGACATTTCCCAAACACCAATCACAACACACTGCTCCAGCCGACCAATCAGAGCACATTGTGCTTTTCAGAAGGCGGGGCTTCATAGAGACAAGAACTAAACAGAGCGTTACTGACAGACTGGAAAGAGAGGAGCTGCAACAATGGAGAATATGAGGAAAATAATCAACATTTAGGCATGAAAACCTGTTCTAGTGGAGCCCAGAAATTGTTTTCACAACGAACAGATTTATGCTGATTTGAATAAATATGTTTAGAAAATCAAATAGATGCAAATACTTTTTTTGAATGCAGAAATCTTACCTGTTTCTTACCTGCAAAATCTGCAGTTCGTCTGTCAAACGCATGTGTAAACGATCTAATTTGACAGATGAATTTGTGACTAATTACTATTAAGTCTGATTGACCAACACAAATGTGGAAAGATGGAAGGATATTTTCATCCCTCCCTTTTAAAAGCTGATGAATTATTTATTTAGCTGTCCTAACAACATGATTAGTGGCTTTTGAACATGTTTTGAGCTCTGTGTGTTTAATTTAATTCAAGTGTGTGAGCGGTGGAAACACTCTCACCGGGACATCGTGAGATCCTTCACATCGACTCCAATGATCCTGTTGTCCTGTGTCCTCCTAAATAAACACACAGGTGAGAGAGACAATGTCAGGGCAAAAGATTGTTACTGGAGTTTACCGTTACTGGTACATATATGATACACACTCTACATACAGGTGTATTTAAAAGGGGAGTGGGGTAAGATGTGACGCCCCCTTAATCTGAGCTCATTTAGAATGAGCACATAACACACACTAACAGGGATGCGCTGCCCTCATGTGGACAAACACAAGTAGTACACTTGCTTTAGTGAAGTCATCATCATCACAGCTGTAGATCTGTTAATGACAGAGCCATGAGACACATATAGCTTTGAAACTGTGGCATAAAATATAGCGTTTCTCAACAAAAATGGCTCTGATAACAGCAGGGAAAAAACAAGGAATGCAAACGGTAAATGCAACAAACCATGTAATTGTGTGCAGTTTGGGAAATTAAAATAAATATACTCATTATAGTAACTCTTATTTTATTTCTCTTTATTTCATATTTTAAAACACTTCCCATATCATTTGATGTTGATGTCAAAGCGTGCATCAAACTCAACAGTATTTCAGCACAAATTCATGTCACATTAGTCAAGTTAAGTGTGTGTCAACATGAACAGGTCATGTGACAGACTAAATTAAATAGGTTTTTGATGAATGCATTATGTTTTATGTGTTGAAGCACTAAAATTAAACAAATTTATAAACTAAACTTGTTATTTTTCTTATTCAGCATGTCATGTTAATAATGTTTCACACTTTACAATAAGGTTTAATTTGTTAAAATTAGTTAACATGAATTTGAGCATTCATTCAATTTATTTCATTTAATCTCAGCATTTACTAATACATTATTTAGGGACCTATGAAATCCGTTTAATCTTTTCCCATTTTTTCCGTTTAAATTTTTCTGGATTCTGGATTTTTTGGGACTTTTTTTGGACTACTTTAGTAATCAAAAAGCATGTCTAATTAATTGAAATTATGAAACAATTTAACAACAATTTATTAAAAGTTTAACAAAAAATAAAATATAAAATATGTTTTTTTTTTTTTCATATTTATCAAATTCTGTTTTGTTTTATTTTTTTAATTTTAATTGTTTAATCAAATTTTAATAATCAAAAAGCATATCTAAATAATTGAATTAATAAAAACAACCACATTTATTTATTTTTTTTAATATTTAATTTCATTTCTATGAAATGTTTTTTTTTTTCAGAAATTTGGTGTTGTGTGTTTTAATTTTTCTGACAATCAAACGAAGGCATAAAATATTAATTTAATTGATTTTTAATCATATGACATTAAAGTTTTTGTCAAACAAAGTGCTGCACAACAGAGCTTTACTGTTAAAATTACAACATGGAAGAAAAATTGTGATTAAATAAATAAGGTTTTAATATTATATTATATAATTTATTATTATTATTATTAGTATAGTTATTACATTGAGACGTAGCTAAATTCTACTGTACAACAGTAATATATTTCTTTCACAATTTCTTCAAGTTAAACCAAACTTTTATTTTGACGGGTTGCAGTGAAGACCTTTGAGTTTCTGTGCGTTTATTTTATGATGAGTTTTTTTTCTCAAATGAAGCAGTAAAATGTTCATGAAGTGACTCTCTGGAGATGAAGTTCATGCTTTCAGGTCCTCATATAGTGAGGCGGAAGAGGCTGAAAAACACCGCGAGCGTCAACAAAGAGCATCATGTTAACAAACGTGACCTTACTGTATAGTGTTGCCGCTGAGCCTACGCAGTTCATTTTCAGTGTTTGATTTTATTACTTTTGTGCAATAAACAAATCGAATACTGTGTTGGCTCATGAAAATCTGGATCCTGATGCAAAACCAGCTGAGAAACACACACTAATGTGACAGAACCAGACTAAAAAGTGTCTCTCATTTGCCACCAAACTGGCACGTTGCCTCTGCACTCCCATCAGACGCATAATAAACCCATTCAGAAGAAAGAGCAGCCAAATGTTAATTAGTTTAAACCGTACAGCTAATTATGATCGCAAACAATGAACAGAGAGAGAGTGATTTTAGAGCTAGACTGCAGTAAAAGTGGCCTTGTTTTCTCTCTCTCTCTGCTTCCGCCTCCATGATCACAGCATGACATCACGCGATAACTCACAGTGTTTATAGCTGGGTCATGATGTCATTCTTCTGGACGCCTGCTGCGATCGGCGAGGGCAGAGGACTCAGCTGCACTGATGGATTATGGGAGAATCATACAGCATATCTATGACTCAGTCAAAGCTGGACTCCGACTCACGCTACTAAACTCTGTCAGACACTAGAGCATCTGCTGCAGCACTGATGACTGACCAGAAAATATGAGTTCTGGAACAAAATATGACAAACTGCTTTTTGAAATACTTCTATTTCATCCACCTGCGATACAGAGACACTTTCCACCATCCAATCAACTTACTTTTTTCTCATTAATCTCATTAAAAATCGCTTTCGTTTATTGAAATTAAGCTGATATAAGAGGTCAGAGAGATAAAATAAATATTAGATTAAAAAACTTAAAAAAATTAGAAATGCTGCCTTGGCAACTAACCGAAATAAAATAAGTTGAAGTTTTAAAATTACATTTTTTTTTTATAAAAAATACAAATAAATAAAAATAAAGCTAAATAGAAATATTCTAAAAATACTGCCCTAGCAACAAGTGTAGGAAAATAAAATAAAAAAACAAACAAAAAAGAGAAATGCTGCCTTGGCAACTAACTTAAATAAATAGTTTAGGTTGAAGTACTAAAATTAATAAAAATAATATTTTTAACAATTTATAATGATAATAATATGATGTAAAATTCATGATATAATAAGTTATAATGAATAATTAATAATAAATTATTAAAACAATAAAATGGAATTAAATAAAACTAATAAAAATAACAAAAAAAAAACTACTAAAACTAATTAAAAATATTAATCTATATAATACAAATCGCTTTCGTTAACTGCAATAAAGCTGACATATGATAAAATATAAATTAGATTAAAACTTAGACGAAAATTAGAAATGCTACCTTGGCAAAAAATTAAAATAAATAGTTTATGTTGAAGTACTAAAATTATTAACAATTATTAATATTTTTAACAATTTATAATAATATGAATAACACACAATTTATAATATAATTCATGATATAATAATAATATATTATAAAATTATTAATAAACTAAAACTGCAATAAAAATGAAAGCTAAAAAGAATTAAACAAAAACAACTAAAACAACAATTAAAATGAATTAAAAAAAGTTCATTAAAAATATGAATCTATATAATATAATAGAAATCGCTTTCGTTAATCGAAATAAAGCTGACATAAGATAAAATATAAATATTAGATCAAAACACTTAAAAGAAAATTAGAAATTCTGCCTTGGCAACTAATTGACATATAGTAGTATTTGTACAAATAAAAAAAAAAATATTAATATTTTTTGAACAATTTATAACAATAATAATAATAATAATAATAATAATAAATATAATTTAGAATATAATTCATGATAATAATTTATAATGAATAATATAATATATTATAAATTATTAAAACACTAAAACTGCAATAAAAATGAAAGCTAAATAGAATTAAACAAAACTAATAAAAATAACAAAAGAACATAAAACTACTAAAACTAATTAAAAATATTAATCTATATAATATAATATAATACAAATCACTTTAACCGCAATAAAGCTGACAAATGATAAAGTATAAATATTAGATTAAAACACTTAAAAGAAAATTAGAAATGCTGCTTTGGCAACTAACTGACAAATAGTTTAGGTTGAAATACTAAAAAAAAAAAAAAAAAAAAAAAAAAAAAATTTATAAATTTATAACAATAATAATAATAATAATAAATATAATTTATAATATAATTCATGATAATAATTTATAGTTAATAATATAATATATTATAAATTATTAAAACACTAAAACTGCAATAAAAATTTAAAGCTGAATAGAATTAAACAAAACAAAAAACTACTAAAACAAACTAAAATTAAAATTCAATAAAAGCTAATTAAAATATATAAAATAGCATATAAACATAATAGAATATAAATAATGCTAAAACAACACGTCTGTTTTTAAACATAAAATACTGACATCGTATATCTTAAGACGCGGCTGCAGCTCAGAATCATTCACAGTCTGTCAGTGTAAGAGTCTGTGAGCTCCGATCAGACAAAAGCTCTGATGATAAAGCGCTTCGGCTCGGCCTGTCGAGTCCGTCGCACAATGGGCTGCATTATACGGGCCCTTTCAGACTTCAGCGGACAGAAGCAGCTGCCGACCAGACAGTTCAGCCCCGCTGGGTGGAAAACAGGCCTGAACGTCATATCTGTCCACACCCGGAAATTCCCACACGGCAGTGAGAATCACACATACATAACGCTAAACCATCGCTTCTGGCTTTGAGTTTCTTACAATGCTGTTTAAAACCGTCCTAACATTGATGATAATCATAAATGTTTCTTGAGCAGCAAATCAGCATATTAGAATGATTTCTGAAGGATCATGTGACACTGAAGACTGGAGTAATGATGCTGAAAATTCAGCTTTGATCACAGGAATAAATTATATGTTACTATATGTTCACATAGAAAACGGCTGTTTTAAATTGCAAAAATATTTCAAATTTTTACTGTTTTTACTGTATTTTTGATCAAATAAATGCAGCCTTGGTGAGCAGAAAAAAAATAAATAAAATAATTCGACCCCAAACTTTTAAAACAGGCCGAGAGAAAATACCCAAACAAGTGTAGGAAAATAAAATATAAATTTTAGATTAAAAAACAAACAAAAAAGAGAAATGCTGCCTTGGCAACTAACTGAAATAAATAGTTTAGGTTGAAGTACTAAAATTAATAAAAATAATATTTTTAACAATTTATAATGATAATAATATAATGTAAAATTCATCATATAATAAGTTATAATGAATAATTAATAATAAACTATTAAAAAAATAAAATAGAATTAAATAAAACTAATAAAAATAACAAAAAAAACTACTAAAACTAATTAAAAATATTAATCTATATAACAATACAAATCGCTTTCGTTAACTGCAATAAAGCTGACATATGATAAAATATAAATATTAGATTAAAACTTAAACGAAAATTTGAAATGCTACCTTGGCAAAAAAATTAAAATAAATAGTTTATGTTGAAGTACTAAAATTATTAATATTTTTAACAATTTATAATAATATTAATAACACACAATTTATAATATAATTCATGATATAATAATAATAATATATTATAAAATTATTAATAAACTAAAACTGCAATAAAATTGAAAGCCAAATAGAATTAAACAAAATTAATAAAAATAACAAAAAACAACTAAAACAAAAATTCAAATGAATTCAATAATGACCCCAAACTTTTAAAACAGGCCGAGAGAAAATACCCAAACAAAACAAATGACAATGTAAGAGGAACGATGTGAATGAGTGCTGCTGGTGATCCAGTGACGTCAGGCGTCTGGAATCTACCAGAACAGCTGAACAGACGCATGAACTCCGGCCAAGAGCCCGATGAACATTCACACGCTCGGCTCTTATGATGAGTCCCGTCATGTCTGAATCTATTTACAGCATCAAGGCCTGAGAACAAAATGAGGGCGTCCCAGACACGTCAAACCTCAAACAAGACATTACGAGAACATCTGCTCACCTCCGGGACTCTCTTTGAGGACGGAGGACGCTTTCCTCGTGCGTTGGTCTCCGGCTCTTCTTCAACTGAACACTTCAACCTCGCTGGACTCACGGGCCGGTTCCGGTCCTTTCTTTCACCGAACACCCTCTTACCCTGAAACAACATGACATAAACACTCTCTAACATCCTTTAGATTCACGCTCTCGGCCTGATGACTGTTTTCGTAAGAGTTACTGACCACAGCGTTTAAGGTAGAGCTGCATGATCTGGGGGAAAAAAAATCTAATTGTGATTTTTCTGATAAAAATTGTAATTAGGGGTTCAAGCGTGTAACACTGAAACTCTATTGTAAAATTTCCAAGGATCAGCATTCTCCTTTAAAAGTGATCAGGTGGACCAAACCATTAGTGGTAGAGACGTGAAACTTTGAGGGCTGGTAGAACTCACACCGTCTACAACGTCACCAATGCTCGCCCCAATTGACCTGACGGGGGCGCTACAGTGGTGAAAAGTACAAAATGGCTCATAACTCCTAAACCCTTATGGGGCGTTCACACTAGACGCGACTTGCGCAAATAAATTGCGTTATTCGCACGTAGCTTGAACATTTTGAGTTTACTCGCTTCATTTGCGCTTGAAATTCGCTTCATTCGCGCTTGAAATTCGCTTCACAACAGATGCGAATTTGCGTGATGGGAATATGTGTCCCTCACTTCTTTCTGCACACTTCCTCTGAATAAACATCAACTCGTCAGCAGGAAAGTAGTTGTAAAATACAGCAAATAAGCTCAATGTGCTGGCTTTAGCTAGCTTGTAGTCTCAATATGCATATATATATAGCTCAAATTGAGTAAATAGCGTTTTTTACAACTTACCAGATTGTCTGACCTCCTCACTCACTTTCTTCCAAGCAAAATCCTTTTTATTCCTGTTTCTATAAAAGTACAACGATGTATCGCGATTTTGTCCTCCATTGTTGTTTTGGATTTCTGCCTCGCTCGCTATGTCGTAAACACGTCATTACTAGAGCAAGCTCCTGATTGGTTAAAGCGGCGCAAATATTCGCCAAAGTTCAGATTTTTCAACTCACGTTATGCGCGTCAAACGCCCGTAACGCTAAATTTGCGCCGCCTCATTCATGCAAATCACGTCGCAGGATGTCTATCGCGTCTTTGCATTGACTTAACATGTAAATCACTCGCGCTTAACGCTTCATTCGCATCTGGTGTGAACGCACCATTAGGCGTCGATTCAAGTGTCTTATAGCAAAATGCTAAATTTTTCGGTATTTTGGAGTTTTTGAAAAACCTACTTTTGCAAACTAGTCTTAGATTTTTGGACCGATCGGAACCAAACCAGTGCAGCAAGATTCTCCAGAGTTTAATTGTCAATAATTATCAAAAAAAAGTTGAAATTTCGATTCATGGTCTCTAAGGGCCGCCAAAACTTTCAAAGTGGGTGGAGCCACTTTTACTAAAATGGTTATAACTCGTAAAAAGAATGAGATATTTGCACCAAATTTGGCACAGCTATGTAAGATCTCATTCTGTGGTTGTCCGAAAAAGGATGTGGCGACTGGCCACTTGGTGGCGCTATAACTGGGAAAAAACTTGAAAATGGCTAGAACTACTTCACCGTTTGTTCGATCGGCTTGAAATTTGGCATGCAGTTTCTTCGTCCAAGGTGCCATGACTGTCTATGAGGACATTGACATATCTCAAAAAAAACATGTCTGCCATCAGCCAATGAAGTTTGAGCTAGCTATAAGGTTAACGGAGGCCGATCAGAACGAACCTCGCTGGGCCTGTTTGACTCATGGTTCTAGAGGCCTATGAGAAATTTGAAAGAAATCGGCCAACAGGGGACGCCTTCACATTTTTGCTGTACATTAAGGATCATGTATCTTGTGATTTTTCACACACGCTCATGATATTCATACCACATGGTAGAACTAAAACTATTCAAAAAAACTATTCAAAACTATATGAAATAAAGCTGCAGTAAAATATAAATATTAGATTCAAAAACATAAATATAAATTATAAATGCTGCCTTGGCAAATAACTGAAAAGTTTATAGCTAAAACTAATAAAAATAAATTAAAGCTAAAAATAAGTAATAAATAATAATAATTACAAAATAATTAAAAACTAAACTAAAAAATGGAAAATATAAAATAAAAGCCAATTAAAAATATTAATGAATACTACAATAGTAAACAAATAATACTAAAATCTAACTAAAAATCTCTCTATTTTTAAACTTAGAAAACCTAAATAAATTTATAAGAGGTTCTCATAACAAGTTTGGGAAAATTTTGCTTTTATTTTGATTAATTGTGCAGCCTTAGTTCAAAGTATGAATATTTTGCTTGGCATCGTCAGTGACATCATCAAAAGTAAAATGAGAGAAAAATGTGAATCTCCCAAAACGAGTAGTTTATTGAAAAAGAAAAACACACATCTAAAATTAATTATATTGGCTCTGTATATCATCTCTAAAAACTGTACAGGAAGGTTCAGTGAGTCTCACCTTGATGTTTCCTGACATCGTGACGAGCAGCTGCCGCCGTTTTCCTCTCCCGATGCTGAAGACACTGGACCCAGGATCACAGTCCTTCTCCGGCTCTCCTTCTCTCAGTCCTCCTGGCCTCTTGGTCACAACACGCTGATCCTGAACACAGGTGTTTACAACATTAAAACTCTCGACTACTATTAAAGGTGCCCTAGAATTAAAAATCGAATTTACCTTGGCATAGTTGGCATAACAAGAGTTCAGTACATGGAAATGACATACAGTGAGTCTCAAACTCCATTGTTTCCTCCTTCTTATATAAATCTCATTTGTTTAAAAGACCTCAGAAGAACAGGTGAATCTCAACATAACACCGACTGTTGCGTAACAGTCGGGATCATTAATATGTATGACCCCAATATTTGCATATGCCAGCTCATGTTCAATGCATTAGACAAGGGCAGCCAGTATTAACGTCTGGATCTGTGCACAGCTGAATCAACAGACTAGGTAAGCAAGCAAGAACAACAGCGAAAAATGGCAGATGGAGCAATAATAACTGAGATGATTCATGATTACATGATATTTTTAGTGATATTTGTAAACGGTCTTTCTAAATGTTTCGTTAGCATGTTGCTAATGTACTGTTAAATGTGGTTAAAGTTACCATCGTTTCTTACTGTATTCACGGAGACAAGAGCCGTCACTATTTTCATTTTTAAACACTTGCAGTCTGTATAATTCATAAACACAACTTCATTCTTTATAAATCTCTCCAACAGTGTGTAATGTTAGCTTTAGCCACGGAGCACTATCAAACTCATTCAGAATCAAATGTAAACATCCAAATAAATACTATACTTACGCGATTAGACATGTTGCATGACGAACACTTTGTAAAAATCCATTTTGAGGGTTATATTAGCTGTGTGAACTTTGTTTATGCACTGTTTAAGGCAAGCGCGAGCTCGGGGGCGGGGGAGCACGAGAATTTAAAGGAGCCGCAGCCTGAATTGGCGCATATTTAATGACGCCCCAAAATAGGCAGTTAAAAAAATGAATAAAAAAAAATCTATGGGGTATTTTGAGCTGAAACTTCACAGATACATTCAGGGGACACCTTAGACTTATATTACACCTTTAATATATACTAAACTATTGTTGTTGTATTTTCTCCACATTTAGTTTAATTAGCTCAACTTTTATAGCACAGCATTAGGTCAGTGGTTTTAAACCTTTCTGACGCCAAAGCTCCTCTTTGTCCACAATAGTCAAATGAATTGCACAAGATGTAATATAAGTCTCTGGTGTCTCCAGAATGTGTCTGTGAAGTTTCAGCTCAAAATCCCCCACAGATCATTTATTATAGCTTGTCAAATTTGCCCCTATTTGGATGTGAGCAAAAACACGGCATTTAGGGCTGCAACGATTAATCGCGATTAATCGTTTGCAAAATAAAAGTCTGTGTTTACGTAATATATATGTGTGTGTTCTGTGTATAATAATTATTTATATATAAATACACACACATTCATGTATATATTTAAGAAAAATGTTATATTTATATATAAAATATTTATGTTTATATGTAATATAAAATATATATAAATATATATATTTATAATACATGCATATATTTCTAAACTTTATACCTGTATGTGTGTGTATTTATATATACATAATTATTATACACAGAACACATACATATATATTACGTAAACACAGACTTTTATTTTGCAAACGATTAATCGCGATTAATCGTTGCAGCCCTAACGGCATTTTTGTGTGTGTCCCTTTAAATGCAAATGAGCTGCTGCTCCCCGCCCCCTTTCCAGAAGAGGGAGGAGCTTTAACAGCTCAACAACAACAAAACTGGAGAATCTCACGCAGCCAAAATGAGGATTGTCAGTAACGGTGCAGATTAAGGGGTGTTAATATTATAATAAGATCCCCTTCATACGTCACAAGGGGACCGAAATCTGAGGGGCTCATTTTTCACATGCTTGCAGAGAAAGGCTTGCCAAAACAAAGTTACTGGGTTGTCCTTTTTCACATTTTCTGGGTTGGTAGATGCATCAGGGACCCGATTATACACAGGGAAAAAGTCAGATTTTTATGATATGTCCCCTTTAATATATCTAAAGTCAGGACAAATTACAAAGCACTCACCAAAAACATGGATTACCAGAAGTTGTATTAATGGTAAGCAGTGTTTTTTTTTGTATTGATTTCCCTTGTGATGAAGAAAAATAATCGTGATTATCAGTTTAAGCATTATCGTGGTGTTTGTGTCTGTCTGTGAAGGAATAAAGCAGCTCACATTAGAGGATTTGTTGATGGTGATGGACAGATCATCAAGCTTTCCCTTCCTGCAGGGGAGTGACATCCCTTCCTGTTCCGCCCGCTTTTTATCCTCCTCCACTTCCTGCAAAACAACACACAACACTTTATGAAACTCTGTTTTATTTTTTCCTAAATTTGATTAGATTTTTTTCCGAATTCTTTTATTTTTTCTGGACTCCAATGTAATGTATCATTTGGCTTATACAATTTATTAAAAGTTTAACAAAAAAATTCTTTTTTAGGGCCCTGTTTCATTTTTCCCAAATTTCATGTTTTCCATTTTAATTTTTCTCGATTCCATGTTTAATGGTTTAATAAAATGTTAATAGTCAAAAAGCCTGTCTAATCAATTTAATTCATAAAGTGTTAACTTTTTTATACAATAACAGGACCCTATGAAATCTTACTATGTAAAACATTTCTGGTTTTATGATTTAATACAAATATATTATCAAAAACGGTGAAATTAAGCCATAAAAACATTAATCTTTTAAAATGTCATCAAAGTAAAAAAAATTAAAAATTGCTGCACAACTTTAGTTACTTTCCACAACAGGTTTACGGTTAAAATTAATTACTGCTTAAAATTTATATAACGCAATTTCGTCCGATTTTATCGGAAATCATATATTTTGCATCTCAAAGCATTTTATGTTTTCATAATAATAATATAAATTAAATCCTACTGCAACTTAAATCCTATGAGCAGGTGAGTAGGAATAAATGAAAAGCATAATAATCTAACAAAAACAGATGAATCCCGCACACTGCCATAGCTTGTGAATAACATTTTTGGTCACGTGACCTTCATCGGGCACATTTTTCCTATTTTTCACAGATTTATGATTTCATAATAAACAAATGAAATGATTTTTGAATGAGATACAAATACTTGATGTGTGTTTTTGACGTATTTTAAACAGGATCTCACCTGGTAGCGTTTCATAAGCGCTTCATTTTTCTTCCGTAAGGCCTCAATCTTTTTATCCAGCTCTGCGTCCTTGTGTTCCTTCTTCATCATCATCATCATCATCTCTGTTGGGCTCTGAGCACAGAACCCTTTATGAACATCTCAACATTACAAACACAATAATCCAAACAATCTGTGAAACAAAACCAACATTATGTCTGCCAGCAGGATTTACTGCATCTCACATGAAAATGAAAATCTTTGTACACAAACAGCAACATAATAGTTTTGCACTTTTCCATTGCCCATACTTTTAAACAGACCGGAGGAAAAACAGCGGAATTACATAAAGCAAATCTAATGGGAAAAGGCTGTGTTTATATTACATAAATGTCTAAACGCCAGAGACCCATGAGAAACAGGTCAGGACTGGAATATAAACACAATGGCATAAGATTAGCTATAATCAGTCAATTACAGTCTACATGTTTCTTTAACACGTGTGCATTTGTGCATCTAACTGCACATGGACACACCATTATTAGCATCAGCTGCTACGACCGGCAACATGAGCTCAGCGCACTAAAACTCCTCATGCCATCAGCTGTTTCAAGACATCTGACATTCACATGTGACCATGATTTCAAACTCTGTAGCTCAAAACTCGCACGTAACCGTCAGATGTTGGGCAGAAAACTGTTGGCAAGGATATTTCTTATTACAGCATTTGCAAGAAGCTCTCTTTTAATGTTCCTAAAACATTTTGGTGGGGCTGCACGATTTTTCTGATTGCAAATGCAATTTAAAATTCCAGGTTTGCTGTGCTTGTTTGAGGGCTACACAATATGACAAGATTTTTGTGATTATATTTAAATATGGATGTAAAATAATAATAATTATAATGATTATTATTATATAAAAACATAAAATACTAAATAA
This sequence comes from Chanodichthys erythropterus, assembly GCF_024489055.1. Classification (NCBI taxonomy): domain Eukaryota; kingdom Metazoa; phylum Chordata; class Actinopteri; order Cypriniformes; family Xenocyprididae; genus Chanodichthys; species Chanodichthys erythropterus. Next base: position 37,669,806 of record NC_090238.1, on the reverse strand, counting down.
ATACTACTATTGTCGATAAAAATATTTTATTGTAATAATTACATTACAAATGTAAACATTTAAAACTAATATTTATGGTTGTCTTAATTTTTTCATTAGCTAGGTTTCCATTCAAAGTTGCGAATTTAATTTACGCACAAAATTGGAATATATCGCAAAAAACATTTGCGAATATTGCAGCGTTTCAATTTCATGTGTTTCAAGAGAACAAAAACATCACTTCCTGTGAAATTGATGCAAAATATCAATAATAAGTTTCTGCAATCGGGCTCTTTTCTCCTCCATCATAAATGAGTTTGTCTCAGAGCGTCAGACGAAACACAATAAACGCTGTCATGTGATTTTGCGTTCGGATGCTGTCGTTTGGGAACACAATCGTGTGAGACGCTTCTGGAGGGAATTAAACCAAATCATTCTGATGACAGACTTTGATGTTTCAGAACCACCAAACCAACATTTGAGATGCTGCGATGTGATTGGTCCGCTGGTTAGTCCAGTTATTCAATCACAGCCTCTGTTGAGGCTAAGTCACGTGGGTTTTTTGACAGATTTATTTGGAAAATGTGTTTCCATTGTAGTTTATGAATGTCTTCTTAAGCTTCAAAGAGCTCTACATGATCCTAGACGAGGAATAAGGGTCTTATCTAAAGAAAATCGCTAATTTTCTAAAAAAAATAAAAAATAATACACTTTTTAACCACAAATGCTTGTCTTGCACTGCTCCACGCATGACGTAATCATGTTGGAAAGGTCACACGTGACGTAGGCAGAAGTACCGATCCAGTGTTTACAAAGTGAATGGTCAAAGATTAAGTCAAACGGCCTTTACAAAAAAAAAGATAAAACAACGATGTCGGACGATTTTGAAGTTGGAGGAGAAAATGAGACCCTACCGCGGAACTTTCGCCTACGTCACGCGTGACCTTTCCAACATGATTACGCAATGCGTGGCACATCTCAGAGCAGTGCAAGATGAGTATTTGTGCTTAAAAAGTATGTAATGTTTATTTTTTTTAGAAAATGGTTGATGGTTTCTCTAGATAAGACTCTTATTCCTCGTCTGGGATCATGTAGAGCTCTTTGAAGCTGCACTGAAACTGACATTTGGACCTTCAACCCGTTGAACCCCAGTGAAGTCCACTATATGGAGAAAAATCCTGGAATGTTTTCCTCAGAAACATTAATTTCATTTTGACTGAAGAAAGAAAGACATGAACATCTTGGATGACATGAGGGTGAGTAAATTATGAAGTGAACTAATCCTTTAATGTAAACTCCTGAAGAGTAATAAGTAGAACGCAGAAGTCCACTGCTTTTATTTCTGAAGCTCAGTCTGTCTGAAGGTTGAGATGTGTTTGATGCAGCAGTACATTCACATCATGCTTTAAATGGCTGCAGAGCTGGCAGAAGGGCACATGCTGGGGAATGAAGACTTCACTGAACAGCTGAAGAGAAAACGCTTGTCTTACGTTTAGCACAGCATCTTAACCACTATGTCAGTGTTATACGACAGTAAAATCAGGCATCAAACGTCAAGATCTCTCAGCATCCGTGGGTTTTTAGAGACATGGCCTGAAAGCCAGAGCGCCTGCGGCAGCGCTGCGGTGAGATAACCCGACTGACTCCAGGCCAGCGCGACTCCTACACAGAGTAAATTTGGATATGAAGAGGCTTGCAAAGATTTGAGAGAGAATCGAGTCAGATCTCAGCTCAAAACAGAGATTCCTCGAGGTTGGAAGACGCTTTTATCCCTTCAAACACTGCTGCAAACCCACGGGCAGGACTGATCCTCTAATAAAAATAAGATTAAATAATATCCTGGATTGTCAGCTGTGTTTGTTAAAACAAGCATGTCTTTACTAGTGCTAATAGTTATAGCAGCACATCACCAAAAAGGCCAATTAAGTCACTTTACAGCTCTGATAACTGAGGGTCACGCTGAAATTGCCCACTGAGCTCAACTAAATAAACCAGAAAACTCAAAACATTCAAAGCATTGTGGTAGCACTTTACTCAAAACCTTTATATATAATGCATTATAAGAGTATTTTGATGCATAAATTATGCCTTGTAATGCACCTTATTATGCATTATGTGATCTCATGAACAATTTTTACCACAGATATAATACATATATTCATTTGTTAACATGAGTAATGAACAATACTACTAAAAGCTTTAAAAAATACATTGCTCCTTGTTTATGTTAACTAATGCCTTAACTAAGGATTAGTTCACTTTTAAATAAACTTTTCCTGATAATTTACTCACCCCCATGTCATCCAAGATGTTCATGTCTTTCTTTCTTCAGTCGAAAAGAAATTAAAGTTTTTGATGAAAACATTCCAGGATTATTCTCCTTATAGTGGACTTGAATGGGCACCAGACAGTTGGAGGTCAAAATTAGTTTCAGTGCAGCTTCAAATTGTTCAACACAGTCCCAGATGAGAAATAAGGGTCTTATCTAGAGAAATCATCGCTCATTTTCCGAAAAAAATTGAAAATTATGTAAGTTTTAACCAGTAATGCTCATCTTGAACTAGCTCTTCATCTTCTTCTCTATTTGAATTCCAGCAGTGTAGATGCTGCTAAGCGTAATACTGCCCTCCACAGGCCAAAGTTTGAACTAATTTTTATATGCAATATGCTAGTTCAATAGTATATAACAATTAGTTCAAACTTTGGCCTGTGGAGGGCAGTAATACACTTAGCAGTTTCTACATGGCTGGAATTCTAATAGAGGAGAAGAAGAAGAGAGCTAGTTCAAGATGAGCATTTCTAATTAAAACTTACATAATTTTAAATTTTTTTTCAGAAAATGAGCGATGGTTTCACTAGATAAGACCCTTATTTCTCATCTGGGACCGTGTTGAACAGTTTGAAACTGCAGTGAAACTAATTTTGACCTTCAATTGTTTGGTGCCCATTCAAGTCTACTTATAAGGAGAAAAATCCTGGAATGTTTTCATCAAAAACTTTAATATCTTTTCGACTGAAGAAAGAAAGACATGAACATCTTGGATGACATGGGGGTGAGTAAATTATCAGGAAAAGTTTATTTAAAAGTGGACTAATCCTTTAACAAATGAGACCTTACTGTAAAGTGTACCGACACTTATTACAGAAGTACCGTAGTGATTCAGAATAAGACAAAACACGGTTTGGAAAATGGATTCATGATGTACTCGCTCATTATATAAATTCTGTAAATTTTGAACAAAAGTTACGAACTGCAGCTTTAAACAATTATAGACATTCAACATTACATTATAACTGAAAGCTATTAATTTCAACATTTATTAGGCTTTTAAATTAAGCGAACTTAAAACAATCTTTGCATAAACCCATTATAATAAATGTCATTTACCTGTGGCCTTCCTGCCTGTCTAACAGGTAGGAAATATACAGAAATTGAATAAAGCTAAGCTATCAATCACTTTACAGCTTTCACTACATAAATTATAAATGAAATACAGATTAATCCTATTTAAAGCTACAATTTTCTGTTACCTTTGTTCTCTGATGAACATTAATGACAGACATCATCACAGCGACTGGTTTAAGTCACTTTAAGAGCTGCCGCTGCCGAACATGGCGCGGCTCTGACGCTAATCTCATTTTCTCACAACTCTTTAAGTCCATTTAAGATGTTATATAACTCATTTAAGAGTGCTCTTATGAAGATCCGCGACAAAACTGACATTTTAACATAATTCTGTATGTTATTGTTTGTTCAAGCATGAAAGAGAAGTCAATAGCGCGTTAACGCGCTAAATTTGACAGCGCTGTTAAATACAATCTTGTTTTTGTTTTATTTATTTATTTATTTATTTACGATAAGTGAGAAAAACAGAGTGGGGAAACAGAAACTAAAGGAAATAAAACAAAATGTCAAAATAAGGGTCCACATAACAGAACTAGTGCTGTCAACATTAACATGTTAAAGGGTTAGTTTACCCAAAAATGAAAATTCTGTCATTAATTACTCACCCTCATGCCGTTTCACACCCGTAAGCATCGGAGCACAAATGAATCAGTGTATCGAATCATGATTCGGATCACGTGTCAAACCGCCAAACGGCTGAAATCACGTGTCTTTGGCGCTCCGAACCGCTGATTCGACATGCTGATTTATAATGCACCGATGCTTCCTAAAGCAGTCTTTTGAAATCGGCCATCACTATATCAGTCGTTATTTTGTTTTTTTGGCGCACCAAAAATATTCTTGTCACTTTATAATATTAATATTGAACCACTGTACTCACATGAGCTGATTTAAATATGTTTTTAGTACATTAATGGATCTTGAGAGAGGAAATGTCATTGCTGGCTATGCAGGCCTCACTGAGCCATCGGATTTCATCAAAAATATCTTAATTTGTGTTCCGAAAAGGATGTAGAACGGAATGAGTGTGAGTAATAATAATAAAGTAACAAAGTAACAGAGAAAATTACTCACTGCTCCTGACTAAAGAACTTTTGTAGCTTTAATAATGATTAATCTATATTTAATTTAGGCTATATCATGCAGTGCAGACTGTTTGGTAACTTTATTCAATTTCTGTATTTTTCCTATCTGTTAGACAGGTAGGAAGGGCACAGGATTGTTCTAAATTCAAAAAAAAAAAAATACATTCTTCACTCTTGTTACCCTTATTAACTTATTTAACAATCAATACAAATGCATTAATCAATACAAATGCATCCTCTGCGGTTGACTTGTCATTATCGTGGTTATCACGACAGCCCTACATCTGTCCGAAGCAGAGGAGGAAGATTAAGCTGGATGCGCTCACTTCACGTGAAGAGGTTCTCTGTGAAATTCAGCCGAACGATGACTCAGCACTCATGCAAACCCATTGAAACACATGCAGCCGTTGCGCTCCAGTGTTTGCACACATTTAAAGTGACATCAGCTGTCACTTTATATCAGCTGATACTGAGTCATCTGAATGTTTCGACTGTGCACATTCTCTGTTTTCAAACACTGGGTAACAAGAGTGTAAAATAAATGTTAAACTCAGCAATTTTGTATGTTTGTGCTGTCATTGAACTGTACATCAGCATTTTATCTGCCATCCAGCTCTCTAGATATCTGTAAAAAACTGGATTTTTCTTGCTTAAATCACAACACGATTCAAGGTCATGACATCACGACCGTGAGCTCATTAACATATGATCGCATACATTTACATATCAACACACTCATTCAGCCGATGGACCATCCCTGATAAAAAGTTTGGGAAGAAAAACTAAACCTTTTGGTGCAGGAAAAATTCTAAAGGGGGATATAACTTAAACGCAACACAAGTAAACAGATTCCCATTCATTGCAATGTGACATTTTTTAAATTCTGCATGGAGGATTCTGATTGGTTAATATCAGTGGAATAAGTTCTGCTACTAAGGACACCAAACATCTTAACTTTGTTAAGATTCCCAGCATTCCTGTTTCTCAAAGCACACATTAGTAAGCATATTACGTGGGGCCGTACAGAGATGTCTGCAGGCCCTCTGTGGGAAAAACATCCAGACTAATAATTCAAATGTGGCTGAAACCACTTTATATTGAGGGTGCAGACCATTAAATAAACATCCAGTCATCGTTTACTCCTCATGCTGTTTCAAAACCATTTTTTCTTTGGAACATGAATGCAGTGATGGTGATTTTTACTGAAAAGCACCAAAAATGACACACAAGCACCATCATGAAGCCATACGATTGGTCTCTGACATACAAGTCATTATTTTAGAGCTACAGCAGAGGGGATTTTCAGTGAATGACTAAATTTTTTGTCTGTTCTTCTCACAAAGCATCATATGACTTCAGACGAATTGAAATATACAGTGCACTGTGAAAAAAATTTACAACACAAAACTACTGTATTTGAGTGTTTATACTAAATTCAATGTGTTAGTTGCCATTTTTTATAATTATTTGTGAAATTTACTAGCAATTTCTGAGTGAAAATTGTTTCTACACCAATTTTTTTTCAGTGTAGGAGCTTAAATGCAGTATAAATGAATAGTATACATGTAAACCCTAACGCTAGGACAAATGTACATTAAATTAGTTCAGTTAAATTAAACTGTTTTGAGTATTTAAAACTTTCTTTTTCTCGAGTTCACAGAACTGATATATTTTAAGTCTACTGAACCGTTTCATTGTTTTGAGTTGTATGAACTAATTTCTTTTAAACCTAGACTAACTTAAGTTAAACTGAAACCAGGCTGGGATTTCTATTTCCCAGCATGCTTTTGTCAACATGTTAACAAATTAGCAAGCTGGCATTTTCTGAATTAGTTTAGCTAGCACAATATTTACGTTGACAACATTTTAAGTTAAATGTATAAATTAGTGTACTCAAATATTTCAATTTAAGAACAATAAAAATACAAACATAAAAATCTTACTAAAACTTTTGAGTTTCTTAACTTAAAAAAAAATGTCATCCATCTTTTTTGAGTTCTGACAACTTATTAGGGTTTACAGTGAAGTTAATAACTCATTTGATTTGCAAAAACTTTAAGTTGGGAGCAATTAACATGCATGACAAACTCAAAACTTGATAGTTCTGCTTACTTAAAATTGGGAACATCATAACTCAAAAAATTTGATGTAGCTGATTACCTCTAATTTTTTTAGTTAGCCCAACTTATTCAGGTTTACAGTGTAAATAATGAAAAGTATCATCTTAATAATGCATCACATGGAAAACAGTGGCTTGAGCATTCTTCAAAATATCTTCTTTTGTGCTCGCCATAAGAAAGCGAATTGCACTGCATTAAATTAACTTACGATGCACACTTTTAAAAATTAAAGTTTTCATAAGGGAGTGAAATAGAAGAACTATTTTTGGATCCCCAAAGAACCTTTCAGCGATCAGGTTTCTTAAACGTAGTGTTTTAGAACCTTTTTCCATTATAAAGAACCTTTTGTGCAATGGAAAGGTTCCAAGGATGTTAAAGGTTCTTCATGGAACCACTGATTCCAAAAAAGAACCTTCATTTTTAAGAGTGTAACAGATTGCGAGGCAACGAAACTCACAGTGACTTCGGTTGTCAAGGGACCAAAACAAACCTCGCGTAGGTACAAACACCCAAGAAAATCCAGTGCAATACGAGCCAACGTGAATCATCAATGCTGCAAAAGGACAGGGAACATTCCAGCGGCCGCTTTCTGCGCTTCCCACTCATCTGTACAGATCACATGTCAAATAGCTCTAACTATAAGCTGACGGACGCTCCCGTGCCCAAAGCGAGGCCTCGTTCTTCAGACAAATGCCCGTCTGACAGAAAGCTCATGTTAGTTGCAGCCTACCATCCTCATCCAGACTGCTGAAAAAGGAACGAGCAGGATCCAGAGAAGAGCAAAGATGTGCACAAAAGAGTAATGAAGAAAAAAAGCTAGTGGAAGACTGAGAAACAGTGGCACTCACAGCTCTGTTCATGTCAGCAGGGAAATCTGGGATCCTTCCAAACGGCAGGCAGCCGACACGGCTCGGAGAAGAAGCGCATGGAGTCCCGGATCATGCCTTGATTACAAAAACGCCAGTTGGGCTGCGAGCCAAGATCTCCGAACGCAAAGAAAAGCCCTGCTAACGGATCCCGCCGCTCACCCGTACACCGCAGCCTCTCTCTCTCTCTCTCTAAAGCTCTCGCTCATAGTTAAAATTACCCCTCTCTCCCCACCCACCCACGCCTGCTGTCATACCCCTGAAAACAATTCATTTGATGACTCTCAATATGTCATCTTTATCATAACAGTAGTCAGAATGAGATTTAGAAATCAATACATTTAAGAGTGTTTCTTCAACTAAGGGCACATTTTGGCCCAATAAACTATGGAAAAACTCACATTCTCACTTGTCTATATAAAGGAAAAGTTCAACTAAAAAATAATTTTTTTTATCATTTACTCACACTCATGTTGATTCAAATTCAGACACACAAAAAAGCTATTAATTAAATCATAAAAATGCTAAATAAATATAAAAATATGAAATAATTTATTTGTTCGTGTGCACGCCTTTAATAAGTTCATATATAATATTAAAGCTCATGTTGTTTGTTTGACAAAGTTAAAGGGATAGTTCACCCAAAAATGAAAATTTGATGTTTATCTGCTTACCCCCAGGGCATCCAAGATGTAGATGACTTTTTTTCTTCAGTCGAACGCAAATTAAGATTTTTAACTGCAACCGCTGCCGTCTGTCAGTCAAATAATAGCAGTGATTGGGAACTTGAACAATAAGAGTCAAAAAAACTTCCATAGACAAATCCACATTAAGCCCTGCGGCTCGTGACGGCACATTAATGTCCTAAGACACGAAACGATCGGTTTGTGAGAGAAACCGACCATTATTTATATAATTTTTACCTCTAATACACCACTATGTCCAACTCCGTTCAGCTTCCGGCTAGTGAGGTCTGATCGCGCTCTGACAACGGAAGTGATGTCTCACGCTCATTGAAGTATATGGGCGAGACATCACTTCCGTCACCAGAACGCGTTTTTTGACCTCACTAACAGGAAGCTGAACGAAGATGGACATAGTGGTGTATTAGAGGTAAAAATGATATAAATAATGTTCGGTTTCTCGCACAAACCGATCGTTTCGTGTCTTAGGACATCAATGTGTCGTCACGAGCCGCAGGTTTTAATTTTGATTTGTCTAAGAAAGTTTTATTTACTGTTATAGTTGAAGTTCCCATCTACTGCTATTATTTGACTGACAGACGGCAGCGGTTGCAGTTAAAAATCATAATTTGCGTTCGACTGAAGAAAAAAAGTCACCTACATCTTGGATGCCCTGGGGGTAAGCAGATAAACATCAAATTTTCATTTTTGGGTGAACTATCCCTTTAATAATTAATGAAATTATAAAAATGCTAAATAAATACAAATTTAGTCAATTACAAATTAGTAATCCTGACATGCTTTAAGGTGTTTTTTAATTAAAAAAACTGATTCAGAATGATGAAAATTCACTGTGAATCAGGTTGAATGATTCATTAAGACGATTCGGCTCATAAGAGTCATTTGTTTGGGTGGATTCATCTCAATTAAAAAAAAAAAAAAAAAATCCAATGCATAAAGATCACTGACATAGAAATTAACTATTTAAAGGATTAGTTCACTTTCAAATGAAAATTTACTCACCCTCAAGTTATCCTAGGTGTATATGACTTTCTGATAAATACTCTTGGAGATATTTTAATAAATAATTATTCAATTATCCATGCTTTATAATGATAGTGAGCGGGATCAACGAGTATGAGCTGAAGAAAGTGTCTCCATCCACATCCATCCATCATAAACATACTCCACACGGCTCCGGAGGGTTAATAAAGGCCTCTGCTTTTAATAAACATTTTAATAAAAAAAAAATATTTAACAAGCTATGAAGTAAAATATCTAGCTTCCACCAGACTGGCTTATGAAGAAAGTTTTAAACTTTTGTAGTTTAAAAAGCTTACGCTACATCCTACGCCTTCCCTATTCAACTCACGGAATGAATGTGGCGGCAGTTTCGTAAACAGCGTAAGCTTTTTAAAGAATATGGAAAGCGGAAGCACGTGCACAGCGATCATTTGTGTTTATAAAGCATAAACGGTTGTATTTTTTAAGGAAATGAGCGATAGTTTCTCTAGATAAGACTCTTATTCCTTGTCTGGGATCATGTAGAGCTCTTTGAAGCTGCACTGAAACTGACATTTGGACCTTCAACCCGTTGAACCCCAGTGAAGTCCACTATATGGAGAAAAATCCTGGAATGTTTTCATCAAAAACCTTCATTTCTTTTCCACTGAAGAAAGAAAGACATGAACATATTGGATGACATGGGGGTGAGTAAATTATCAGGAAAATTTTATTTGAAGGTGGACTAATCCTATGGAAGTAAATTAATGCCAAATGTTTTTGAAATAAAAAGCTTGTTGAATTGCTCTAACTGAAAAAAAAAATATGCATTACATTAGCTGTACTTGCATTTAGATGCACTGTATTTTTAAGGCTTGCATTTTTATGGGATGAAATTCAACACAGTCGTATATTTAAGCTGTGAATATTTCAATTAAAAATATTTCACACACATTTTCATTATTAAAAATTAAAAAATTCATATTCACATTTCAAATTTCACTTCCAAGATATTTATTCTGTTTAAAAATACAACCTATAAAATTCGACTAGCAATTTTCAGTCCATTTTATTTCACTTTACAAATTCGCTTCCACAAATTCAGTGGCTCAAATTCGGCAGAAAATTCAACATTTCACATCCGGGAACTGCAGGAAGAGCAGTAGAGTGCCGATGCATCATCTCTATCTGCTGTTAGTCTTCTTCACCAGCAGGTGCCGCTAGCGGCTGTTTAGGAAGACCAAAGCAACGCTAGTAAGTCATTCATTCATAAAAACGGATTTACAGAATTAGAGCAAGCGGTAAGTGAATGTGTGATGATTATCAGGGCCAGTATAAATGCAGAAAAGCTGATAAAGACACAAAAGCTGCATTTATGTTTAATTCAGTGTCTTTACGCTTACTTTCCCTGTGTAGCTACAGCTTTCTCTACAGTGAACAAGATAACGTTATTGCCCGATGCTGGTGTATAGATCAAACGTTAAATCTGAGATAGACATATATTTCTCTCTGTTGTTTAGTTTCCTTAACTTTGTATCGCAGCGCTGTGTTGTAATACTAGGGCTTCCCTCATCCGTCATAGCTGCCATCAGGACATATAAACTCTTAACACAGCTTAATGGACTCGTACAGTGATATAAAAGACCAAACTCGCACCTCATTTGTGATGTAGGTTAGACTATATAGGCTCCAAGAAAGCAGATACTGGCATAAAGTTGATTTGACGCTGAACGTTTGATTATGATATTCGCAAATTTAGGGACCGTCTCTAAAGTTACGACATTCTGTATTCACGTTTCTACCTTCTACCAAACTCTTGTAGACACACATGCACATATACATATTCAAACACACCCCACTCAAAGCACATGCATATATACTATTTCTTTTTTCTTTTTTTTTTTTTTTTACACGTTCATCACACAATTTTTTTTTACTTTGTTCATTTTTTATTTTACCTGATCATAGATTATCCTGCTTATACAAATTTTAAATTAAATTTAGAAATAAAATTAACTAAGTAGAACTAATTGTGTGATGAATGTGTAAAAAAAAGAAAAAGTATATGTGCATGTACTTTGAGTTGAGTGTGTTTGAATATGTGTGTGTGTGTGTGTGTGTGTGTGTGTGTGAGAGAGAGAGAGAGAGAGAGAGAGAGAGAGAGAGAGAGAGAGAGAGAGAGAGAGAAGGGTGCATCACTCTTCGACCTGGCACCTATAGATGAACACTTCACAGGTAGTTTTGGTGATTGTAAATCATTCTCATCAAATGCTATTGAGCTTTAAATTATGGCATTTTTTTGTATGATCCAATACAGTAGTGAAATACATAGCAATCTTTACATATTACTTGACAGTTTATTTGGAAACACTTTACAGTAAGGTTCATAATGTATTAACTAACGTTAATAAAAATACAGCAGTTCATTGTTCATGTTACTTCACTGTGCATTAACTAAAGTTGACAAATACAACTCTTGATTTTAGTAATGTATTAGTAAATGCTGGAATTAACATTAACAAAGATTAGTAAGTGCTGTAGAAGTGCAGTTCATTGTTCGTTCATATCAACTATTTAATATAAAGTGTTACCTTTTATTTGAATAAACATCAATAATCTAAAAGGTTTGCATTATACCTGACACCTAGATGAACAATTTACAGTTGGTTTTGTGACTAAGTCATTCTCTTTAAATGCTATTGAAGGTAGAAACGTGAATACATAATGTTGTAACTTTAGAGACAGTCCCTAAATTTGCGAATATCATAATCAAACGTTCAGCGTCAAATCAACTTAATGCCAGTATCTGCTTTCTTGGAGCCTATATAGTCTAACCTACATCACAAATGAGGTGCGAGTTTGGTCTTTTATATCACTGTACGAGTCCATTAAGCTGTGTTAAGAGTTTATATGTCCTGATGGCAGCTATGACGGATGAGGGAAGCCCTAGTATTACAACACAGCGCTGCGATATAAAGTTAAGGAAACTAAACAACAGAGAAAAATATATGTCTATCTCAGATTTAACGTTTGATCTATACACCAGCATCGGGCAATAACGTTATCTTGTTCACTGGAGAGAAAGCTGTAGCTACACAGGGAAAGTAAGTGTAAATACACTGAATTAAACATAAATGCAGCTTTTGTGTCTTTATCAGCTTTTCTGCATTTATACTGGCCCTGATAATCATCACACATTCACTTACCGCTTGCTCCATTTCTGTAAATCTGTTTTTATGAATGAATGATGACTTACTAGCCGTGATCTCGTCTTAAACAGCCGCTAGCGGCACCTGCTGGTAAAGAAGACCAACAGCAGATAGAGATGATGCATCGGCACTCTACTGCTCTTCCTGCAGTTCCCGGATGTGAAATGTTGAATTTTCTGCCGAATTTGAGCCACTGAATTTGTGGAAGCGAATTTGTAAAGCGAAATAAAATGGACTGAAAATTGCTAGTTGAATTTTATAGGTTGTATTTTTAAACAGAATGAATATTTTGGAAGTGAAATCTAAAAGGTGAATATGAATTATTGAATTTTTAATAATGAAAATGTGTGTGAAATATTTTTAATTGAAATATTCACAGCCTAAATATACGACCATGTTGAATTTCAGCCCATAAAAATGCAAGCCTTAAAAATACAGTGCATCTAAATGCAAGTACAGCTAATGTAATGCATATTTTTTTTCAAATAGTGCAATTCAACAAGCTTTTTATTTCAAAAACATTTGGCATTATTTTACTTCCATATAATCCTTTAAATATGGATTTTATTTTTTTACACAAATGCATCACCATGAAATCAAAAATAGAAGGTCCCCTCAGATTTTTGAGCCAAATTGATTTGAATGTAGCTTCCAAAACACCAAAAAATAATATTTTTACATTTGATAATTAACCCTTTGAAGCGTACGATCACACCAATGTGATTAAAACACTCAGTTCGTCATGTGATCAACTGCTAAATTCAAATCTGCGTTCTCACTTCGGCTGACACTGAGCCAGAGACGGATTTAAATGCAGATAAGTACTAGCAAAAACTGTCTATGGAAGAGACAGTGTTTTACTGATATTCTACACATTGCGTAGGTAAAGTTAAACTTAAGTTTACTCTAATCTTAGTATGAACAGTGCCCCAAAGTTGTCGTCTTTTGGTGAATTTAGTAGTTTTGAAACTAAAATATGTCACACAGCCTAGGGGATTCGTGCAGAACGAGAGCTGCACAATTATTAATCTCGATTAATCGTGTGCAAAATAAAAGTCTGTGTTTACGTAATTTATGTGTTATGTGTATAATAATTATGTATATAAATAGACACATACATATCTTTAAGAAATATATGCATGTATAAACAAATATATATTTTTATAAACAATTTATATTATATATTATCAATATAAATATTTTATATATAAAATAACATTTTTCTTAAATATATACGTGTATTTATTTATATATATATATATAATTATTATACACCTAACACACATATATATTATATAAACACAGACTTTTATTTTGCACACGATTAATAATTGTGCAGCCCTATGCAGAACCATGGAGTTTTTGTGTGCAAGTGACAATTCTCATTTTTTTATGGAATATTGCAGTGTTTATTATTATACATAATTATTTTTAAATTCATTTTAATCTTTAATCAAAATAACTTCCCCTTCATTTTGCAGCGACATCTCTTCTCTTCTCTTCTCTGATAATGAGGGCGGGGCAACCTGTCACTCACATGAGATCCACCAATAGCAAACCACAACCATCCTGTCAATCAACAAAATCAAGCCCCGCCCTACATTTGTTCTTGTTTGAGAAGCCGTTTCACTCTGATTGAAAAGCGCAACTTCATTTCATGCCGACTTTAAGTGAAGCAAGCGTGACTACACAATCTGGATCTGAACAACAAAAAGTGTTTCAAACACTCACATGAGGCTCGTCCTGCAGCAGATAATGTTCGTCCTCATAGAAGTCCGTGAACATGAAGAGATGCTCATGGTGTTGCATGATGATTCCTCACGCTCTGTGTTTCTCCGCTGTAAGAAACAATGACAGTTCTTGTGTATACAGAAAGACATATATCCAAATGATCCAAAAATAAACTTGATCACTGGCAGAAAACATAAAGAACCCCAGCTGAACGAACACAGTATATTCATGTAGGGTGAATTCAGGACACTTTTTCCAAGACATATCAATGTCAAAGTGTCCCAATAACCCTGAATTCACCCTATTTTTCATGGTAGTATTTATATATATATATATATATATATATATATATATATATATATATATATATATATATATATATATATATATCAGAGGTCGCGTTAACCGAAAATTATTTTTTTATCATTGACGGAAAAATCTGAAGGCCGTCCGTCACGTTGACAGATTACACTGAGGCTGATCTATTGTAAATTGTAACTGTAATTCTGTCCATTTGGTGGCGAGTGAGCTCCAATGTAGCAGCAAAGCACTGGATCCAGAACAAAAATTAAACTAACGCACGGGCGAGTGCCCGCTAACGATCTAGCGCCAAAACGGTATTTATTGCTTGAATTTCTTAATGAAATGGACAGAATTTGGACTTTGTTCCATATCAAAAGCAACAAAAAAAACTCGATAAATTACGAGAAAAAACTCTAGAATTTCTAGAAAAAAGTCGTTAAATTATGAGAACAAATTCAAAATTTAACGATTTTATAATTTAATGAGTTTATTCTCAACATTTTATCTCCACTTTTTTCTCGAAATTTAACATTTTTCGCATAATTTAACTAATTGGTTCTCGAATTTTAATGACTTTTTTCTCATAATTGAATGAGTTTATTCTCAACATTTTATCTCGACCTTTTTCTCGATATTTAACGACATTTTTCTCATAATTTAACGAATTTGTTCTCGTAATTTAACAACTTTTTTCTCATAATTTAATGAGTTTATTCTTAACATTTTATCTCGACCTTTTTTCGAAATTTAACGACTTTTTTCTCGTATTTAATGACTTTATTCTCAACATTTTATCTAGACTTTTTTCTCGAAATTTAACATTTTTTCATAATTAAACGAATTTGTTCTCGAAATTTAACGACATTTTTCTCATAATTTAACGAATTTGTTCTCGTAATTTAACGACTTTTTTCTTGTAATTTAACAAGTTTATTCTCAACATTTTATTTCGACTTTTTTTCTCGAAATTTAACAACTTTAATCTCGAGATGGTTTTGTTTTTTTATTATTGCTTGTACAGAGAAATTTCATGTAGTAACAAAAGCGGATCATGAGTCACGAGTCAGATCAAGAATAATTTATTTTTAGACTAATTTATTTATTTATTTTTATTTATATTTAATATTAGGGGCATCCAAGTTATTTTACATATTTGATTTATTTTAATTAACACAATAGTTACTTTCCCTGGTAATTAGTTACTTTTATATGATGTAACTTTTACTAACTGCGTTACTATTTGTGACAAGTAACTAGTAACTATAACTAATTAGTTTTTTAAAGTAATGTACCCAAACACTGCTGCGGGGTGTGGTATTGAACATGAGAAGTTACGCAGTCTAATCTGTTAATCTGTTCTTCAAAATACATGGATAAGCCTATATTTATCATCCTGTAGGTTCATAATTAAAAATGAAAATGTGAACAAAAATAAAAGCAATTAAATGTGTTACTATAATTAAAATATGAAAATGAAGGGTATTAATACATTTTGATGTAATTGTTACGACCCTGACGGACAATGTTAAAGTCTAACGCAACCTCTGACTGATATATATATATATATACACTCACACACACTACCAATCAAAAGTTTGGAAACACTACTATTTTTAATGTTTTTGAAGAAGTCTCTTATGCTCATTAAGGCTGTATTTATTTCATAATAAATACATAAAAAACAGTAATATTGTGAAATATTATTACAATTTAAAATTATGGTTTTCTATTTGAATATACTTTAAAATATAATTTATATCCAGTGATCAAAGCTGAATTTTCAGCATCATTACTCCAGTCTTCAGTGTCACATGATCCTTCAGAAATCATTCTGATATGATGATTTATTATCAATGTTGGAAACAGTTGTGCTGCTTAATATTATTTTATAACCTGTGATACCTTTTCAGGATTCTTTGATGAATAAAAAGCATTTATTTAAAATAGAAATCTTTTGTAACAATATACTTGACCGTTCAAAAGTTTTGGGTCAGTCATTTTTTTTCTTTTATTCAGCATCGATGTGTTAAATTGATAAAAACTGATAGTAAAGATTTATATTGTTAGAAAAGATTTATATTTTGAATAAATGCTGGAGTAATGATGCTGAAAATTCAGCTTTGATCTCAGAAATAAATTATATTTTAAAGTATATTAAAACAGAAAACCATAATTTTAAATTGTAATAAAATTTCACAGTATTACTGTTTTTTTTTCTGTAGCACAAGAGACTTTGTTCAAAAACATTAAAAATATTAATGTTTCCAAACTTTTGACTGGTAGTGTATATATATAAATATATGCATATGTGTGTGTATGTGTGTGTGTGTATATACATATGTTCATATCAGGTAAGGTACTAAGCTGTAACCTTCTAGCTCAATATCTAAACCACAAAAAGCAATAAACCATCATCAAACTCTCATAATCATGTTTAAAGTTCAACATAAATTCACATTAGTCTTCTTAGCAGGGTTTTGCAATCCTTACAAAAATTAACCATGTTTTTTACTACAGTAAAAACATAGTAACCCTCTTTTTTTAGCGGGTTTATTACCATTTGTTTAACCAGATTTACTAAAAATACCATGGTAAACTATGACTAGTGTAGCAAAATCATGGTTAATTTGTGGTTTAACAACCTGTTAACGATTAAAACATTTAACACAGCTCAAAATATCACTATATTTTAACACAAAAATTACAATAAGATGTATTTTGTTTACATTTAATCTGAAATGGAGTTTAATTTCTTGCTAATAATTTGATTTGCGTTGTGTTTGTTTGTGCTGTAAACGTGTTTGTAGTCAGTCAGCATTTTCATGACACTTTAGACATTAAAAGAGAAATAAATATGACCAAATGAGATAAAATAACCAGACAAACCCGCATTCAGGGTGGATGTGGGTCCACTTACCTGCCAACCAGGTATAAAACACATGTTCAATAACAAGCCGGCTGAAGGCCTGAATCCTGACTCGAGTGACTAACATCAGATCTGGCGCCCCCTGCTGCTCAGTGACGAAACTGCGGAACCACGTGTTCTGAGCTGCTACGCACTTTCATGTAGCTCTGTATTTTATTTATCTGACAAATACTGATTAATTTGAGTCGTTCTTAGTTCTCCCAAGGAATTTAATTGTTTGATCATTAAATTAAAAGTACACATCAACATATAAAAGAGACTTTGCATGCGGGATGAAACTGTTTTTCTGCATAGGTGCTTTAGTTCAAGATACAGGAATGTCTGTGAAACATAAACTACTTAGACTAGTCTTAAAAGTGAAGACACTAATGTTTTTCTTGAGGAGTGGTCCTAATTTTATAAAAAGGTAGATTGGTGTAATTTGAATTGGAAAAATAACATTGATTAACTTGCAAGTAGGTCAAACTAGTTCTTAAGGCACAGTTTTAATGTAGTGATACGTTTATGCATCCATACATATGCAACCAATTATTATGCATGTTTTTATAGTCACATCGGTATGTGTTTCAGAGACCACACCTGAAACACCGAGCGTAAACCACACCTGTTGCTCGAGGGAAAACTAACCAGTGTTATCCTCATCTCCTCCACTACGCCACAGGCCATTATATCATGTCTTCATGTTACACTGAGATACCATTTTTTTTATATATTGTGCCTTCTCATAAAGTCAAAATGCAAAGCACACAACATATATATAGGATAAATAAAGTGATAGTAGTTGCATTCAGTATTAAAAACTACATCTTAAGCTTTAAAACCACCCATAAACACTGAACAATGTGAGCAAAATGGCTATGCATTTATTTATCTGGATTTTTAAAATGTTTTTATTGTCTTTTGGGATTTTAATGTCATGTTTTGCATTGTTTAAAAATATGATCTTAAATTTTATATTCAATTTTTTTTAAAAAGCATAAATAAATGCACATTTGAACCACTTTTAATGAGTATCAAACATTTTTAGGCGTAGTACAAATGTCAAAAATCAGATGGCAAGTATGCTGCATTATGAGTCTTTTGAACTTTTAAAAATAAACCTAAAGCTCATGATAGTAGCCGGTTTGGTGCTGATCAGACGAGCCCTTTTGACCGACCAATCAGATGCGACGAGGCGTGTGAGGTGTTAAAGGAGTGACTCATGCTCCTCCCAGAGTCCCAGACTATCAGCTTTCACTAGTCATGACTAGAATGTGCTTTTGAATATGCTTACATTGTTTTTAAGGAATATTTTAAATCTGCACCTCAACTTAATTATCTACGCAATTATTTATCTTCATATTTTTAAACAGCTGATGATCTTATCAAAGTGATTTATGTAATATAAAATGTTAACAAAAACTATCATGACACCGAACTCTTTATTACTGATGTATGTGCTGCTGTTTCCCCCACAAAAATGATGTAATTTCCTGGAGATACAATGTCAGGAACTGACTTTTGTTGTTTTAAAACCTAGAAGTGTAAACCTCTCAATGTGCGTATCAATGTTCTGTGGTGATAATCATGCCCAAACCTGTAGTGTTCCTTATCTAGTCTTTAAGGATAACTAGAACTTTCACCTTCTTGGCATGGAGCTGGTTAACCTAGTTAAAAGTGATGTGACATCATCGTCATGTGCTCTACATAAATAATTACAGGCACAATGTTTGAATAAGAAGTAAATTTGACAAGGCGAATCTCATGAAACCTGTCAGGAATGCGTCCAAGTCAAAATCAAATGAAAAAATAATAAAATTACCCCCCGGTTTCACAGACAAGGTTTAAGTCTAGTCCCAGACTAAAATGCATGTTTGAGCTGTTGAAAGTAACATGCACAGACATATCTTAAAATATGTCAGTGCCATTGTTTTGTCTCAAGATGCACACCAGTAATGTTAGCTACTTAAATGTCCTAATTAAACTAATCTTGCTGTAAAGGGTTAGGGTTATATCACAAGTCTCTGGTGTCTCCAGAATGTGTGTGTGAAGTTTCCGCTCAAAATCCCCCACAGATCATTTATTATAGCTTGTCAAATTTGCCCCTATTTGGGTGTGAGCAAAAACAAGCCGATTTTGTGTGTGTCCCTTTAAATGCAAATGAGCTGCTGCTCCAGAAGAGGGTGGAGCTTTAAGAGTTCAACAACAACAAAGCTGGAGAATCTCACGCAGCAAAAATGAAGAAAGTATTCAGTCTTACATTGTTCAAACCGGAGTCGACACTGATGGAGAGACTCAGGAAGCAGCCCAACCCTTTGCTGCATGTTCTTGGGGGCGGAGTTTATGTAAATTTTAGGGTTTGTGATGTCACTAACCCAGGAAGAAGCTTGTTGTACTCCCTACCAGTCATTTAAAAAGCGATTTCTCTAATGGAAAATATCATTGAACTTTGAGCGTCGTAACTTTGCAGATGTTGTTTATGATCAAACAGCAACATTACAAACTGACTAATAAAATAAAATCATAATCAAGGACCCCTTTAATCTAAGCCCTGTCTGTGAAACCAGGCCTTCATTTTGCCTACATAAAAACAGGCCTATTTTCTTTTGTATTTCATGAGAATTAAGCACATTTTCTCCTGTGAATCTGCTTATTAACAAGCTTTATTAAATCAATTATAGATGACGGGTGTTCAAGCCTTTTTGCGACTCTTCATACACCTTTATAAACACAGAGCAAGTTAATCCAGATTCACAGAGCAAACACCCTAATGCTTTATGTTTCAAAGAATATAAAACAAACAAAGCATTCAAGCACTTTTTTTTCCAATGCTCTAAAGCTCAACATCTAGTGTCAGATTACAATCACACACATGTGAACTTATGCAAACTTTAGCAGAAATCAATAACCTTAGGAAATCTTTAGTGAATTGTTAGTTTGAGACACTGTTGAGCAAAAGTCTCCATCTCTGTGCTGTCCAGGAGATCTATATTTAAAAGATCTTGTTTGTGATTTATCTTATCGTTAAAAAAATGCTTTTTAAGGTGACATCTCTTGTCTTTGTGCTTCAGATACTCAAATTAAACTCCTCATTAATCTCAATTGGCATATTATGAGTGAGTTAAATCATTCAGTGACCAAACACATTTGCATTGAATCATGTCTGAATAGATAAAATATCAAAGCAAACACAAATGCTGCTCTTTCTTTAGTATAAATTACCATTTTACATTTACTTATTTGACATTTTTAAATGTCATATACTTTTTAAAGCACAGTTTCTGTTTTTCATTCACCTAGTTTTAATACTGAATATGACTAGTGATTCATTTTATACCAATAAGAATGGATGTACTTCACTGTAAAAAAACAAAACAAAAAAACATAAAATTTACAGTAAAAAAACAGCAGCTGTGAACTTTACTGTAAAAAAAAAATACGGTAGCAACATTTTAGGCTTTATGGGACAGCACTTAGTTTTCTGTCTATTTTACTGTTCAAAAACATATAATTTAAAGGTTTATACAGTAATAATTAAAAAAAAATACACACTGTAAAAAAATCCATTAAATTTACGGTAAAAACCCCGGTAGCTGTGGTTGCCAGAAATTTACAGTAAAAAGGTACAGTACAGTAAAGATTACAGTAACAACATTTTAGGATTTACAGATTTAACCTAAAGTTACATTAACTGATATAATGTTAATTTACCAATCGATTGAAGTACTAATATCTGTTTTGTAATTAGGATTACACACGTAAAACACCTTCCTGACTTTAATTACCTCATAAATGAAGACCAAACTTTCTGAAACAGAAAAATAACAGAATCAATGATGCAAACCTCTTCAAATATGAGGATAATTCAAATTCTGCTGTAAATCAGCTCTAAAAAGTCATCTCAACTGATAATTTCTATGAAAATGTTTGTTAATTGAATTATGCAAGACAATTACTTTAAAAGAAAGTAAACTTTTTTTTTTCATTCTCTGAAAAAAAAAAAAGCAAAATTTGTACCTTTAGGGGTCAAACAGCTCTTTGGGCAGTATTAAAAGGATAACTTTGTACCTTATCAACCTGTAAAATGTTCAAAGTAGTATATATTGCTACTCTAATATGCACCTTTTACGGGTAGAAAGCAAAAAACTAAGATGTCCTTTTAAGCGTTCTGTCCCAGTGACAAGTCGTCATTCCCCTAAAGGTACAATTTTTACACATTTTTACTGTGTGTGTATTTTGTAATATGTTTCTTTGCATATAAACTCTACACCATTCACAGACATGTGGTTGACATCTCGAAAGATCTTTCTGACTTTTGTTGACTTTCTGGTTTGTGAAGTGAAGTGGAAAAGCAGGCAATAATTATGATTCCTTCAACTGTCTGCTGTCTGTTTGTGTGAATCTGCCAAGATATTTTGGGCGTTTCTCCATCCGGACTGCATTAATAGGACGATAACATTCCTCTCCCAATGACAAGCAAAAAAAATCTACTCCATTTTACAGCATCAGAACTTTTACATTTAAACTCACATGTTTATACATGCACAGAGTAGATGTCTTATGTCATTTTTTTAGAGGAACTTGCACGTTTTGATCACGTGTCGGTTACACTTTATTCCAATAACTTACTAGTCTGTTGGGGAGCATCAAAAATAAAGTGTTAGCAGATATTAGACAGTCTACTAATACTTACTGCTAGTTAACAAGTAGTTGCAGTTATAGTTGGTAGAAAGACTAAGTGAACTATTGAAATAAAGTGTTACCCAATGTCCAATGCATCAGCCATCCACTCAAATACATGAAACATACCAATAGAGGTGATCTGAGACACATTTTGTAGCATATCCAGAAAATACAGCCAAACTCAACCAAATAATTATCACCCGGCTCTTTTTATGTGAGCACGCAGACACAGACTTGTTTATCCACTCTTGGGTGCGGATGAACGGGTATCGTGTCACCTGAGGAGGGTGGATCTGGTGTATAAATACAGCCAGAAAACGCATTTCCACACTGAATGAGCAAGACAAGACAAGAGGTAAGACATTCCTCATTTACTCGCTGCAACAGGACTGAGAGATATTTGTCAAATGTACGATTCTGTTTGATGACGCAGATACCAAAACAGATTAAATAATTTAGTCCATTAAGAAAATTAATTTGCTGATTATAACAAGGAATTTTTCTTATTAAATATGACATGCAGTCAAAGGAAAATTCACTTATGGCTCTTTTTTATTGTTCAGTGTTACTGCCGATTTGCATATCAAACAATCTCAACATGAGTGACCCACGTAAGTGATATTTCATATAAATATACTGACATCTTTTTGTTTGTAGCATCGAATGACATTTTATTAAATGTTCAAGATGTTTTACGTTTATACATTTCCAGCTGTCTTGACTAAATGCCATCAGAGAACAATTGTTTATGTGTGTTTTTGTTTTCCTTACGTCTTCTGCAGCAAAGAAGAAGGTGAGATAATTGCATTTCCTATCAAATATGCGTTTTAATTGTGCATAGCAATTATATGGATTGATTAAAAGTTTCATTTTAAAGAATGATGCACTGATACACTGTATATTAACAGGAAGGCGTAGATTCGGATTCTCACTCTGAGGTATGAAGACAATAACACACTCTTTCTGCATTTCTACATAAAGTTCAATAACTTTTCCATTTTATGCTAATCATATTGTCATATTTCCTGTCTCACAGGGCTCAGGAGATGAAGGTGACAAGGTAAAAGAAATTTAATGGTGAAAAAATAATGCACATTTAACAGAGCCAGTAACAGACATCTGTTATCCATCTATTATCAGACATCTTACCCCTTTGATTTTATTGCTATGTCTTGTAGGGGAAGCATGGAAAAGGCCAAGGCAAAGGCAAAGGGAAAGGTCAACAAGGTCAAGGACACGGTCATGGTCACGGTCACGGAGGTGGTGAACATGGGAAAAAAGGACCTGAACAAAAAGGAAAAAAGTGAATTTAAGTTCAAAGCCTGAGACTATATGATGGTCCATGCAACAAAACTGGGTTTCGGTTCAACTTTGCATCCAAATAATGAAATTAAAACACCAATAAAAAATTGTGTCTGTTTTTAATTATTAAGCATGTGTGTTTTTATTGAAAATCTGTTGGGAAGCAATAAACACATCAGAATCAATGGTCCTAAACTCAAAGATGGACATTCACTGTGAAACGAAATATGTTGCAAATAGTAAGTGATGAACATTTAAGGTGGTCCACTGGGATTCTTAAATTCCAGTCAATACATTGTTTAATGTGAGACCTTATTTTTGACGTGGCACAATCAGCCATTTTTCAGGATTACTGACCTGCTATGGGACAAAATGAAGCCAATCACGTCAGCACAGGTTCTGCAAGTTTGGCACACTAAATATCAAACTTAATTGCAACATGCCATTTAGCCAAAAAAAAAAAAAAAAAAAAGAGATTAACCCTATAAAAACAATACATTTTGTGGGGGGGGGGGGGGGGGGTTCACAAAATGGGAAATGCCCTGACAATACCTGAGTGCACTCGATTCAGCATTCCTATTCATCTCAAAGAATGCATGTACCAGCAAGTCACCACTGCCAGTCCAGAACCTCCAAGGGTGTATTGTGAAACATTTAAAAAAAAAAAAAAAAAAAAAAATCAATGATCTCAATTTCATGAGGCTGCTAATGGGACTAAAGGTCACTTACTACCTACCTTTTAATAGGACAACCACAAAAAAAAAAAAAAAAAAAAGTCCAAAAACGGTGAAAGCCAAATTCAGAAGTATATTTTTCACCCTCATTAATTTCCTATAACATTATAGCACAAGCCATGAACCAAATCAAATAGTTAAAAAGCCTTATACACTTAAGAGCTTACATTAAATTGTTTTGAGTTGGAGTCAACTATAGGAACTGTAAAAGGTACCATCTGGGACAAAAAAAAAAAAACAACAAAAAAAAAAAAAAAAAACGATACAAGCAAGGATTGGTTCCTCAAATTTTATTTAAGGAGTCTTTTGCTCTTGAACCATTACAGGACCAAGTGAAGCCTTGCCTTCCCACCGAAGACCTAGAGAGAAGGAAAAAAATTATTTAAACTGAGCACTTGAAATGTCAACCTTAAAAAGAACAAGAGCTACCAACCTCCATAGGGAGAAGCAGCAATTCCACCATCAGGACCACATGTAGAGTCACAGCAACCACAAACTTGGTCGTTTCCATCAGCAGCAAACCACCTGCAAAAAGACAAGTCATACATGGCCACTTGATCAGCAAAGTTGATTATAAAAAAAAAAAAAAAAAAAAAGCCACACACAACACCAAATATACCCACTGGTGAAGGAACAGGATTTGCGCTGAGCATCACTTGGTACAGAAGCAATAGCTGCCTTCAGAATACATGTTATGTAGAACTGCAAGGGATGAAAGGAAAAGTCACAAAACCAGAGCAGATGGGAAGAGCAGTCAAAATAACATTCTTAGTACATACAGAAGGACTGTAGCTCTCCTGGAACAAACGCCTCCAGCTGGAACTGGATCTTGTCCTCCTGGGACCGAGGCATGAAGCGGGAGCTGGAAGCTGTAGCCTTGGCATCCACAAAGCACCTGAGGAGAAGTGATTTAAAAAAAAAAAAAAAAAAAAGCCACCCCGTAGCATCATGTGCCATGACCTTACCCATGATTCTCAATGAAGGAATATCTCGGAAGGGAGTTCACATCAGGTCCTTGAGTGGCCACACAGCTGTCCACAAACACACGCAGAGGTACGTGATTGTACACCTTCACAGATGCCTCGATGTTAATAATGCCACCCAGATAGTAAGAGTTTGAAGGCCTCTGATAGGACCAATCATCTGCAAAGGAAAGCAACACTCTAGGCACAGCCATGTTTGCAAGAACAAAAAGGGTTCAAAAGAAACTGCACCAACCCATCATGAGCTTCAGGGAAAACAGCAAGACTTCTTCACCAACCTCCGTTGAGGCATAAGGGACCCATGTTGGACTCAAGGCATCACTGCTTACATTTTGAAGCCTGCGGTTCATGAAAGTACCCATTAAATGGTCTCAAAGCTGCACAAGCAGCATGCAGAAAGTCAAAAGACTGCTTACCTTTGATAATGGCATTGACTACCAACAACTGCATCATCGGCCCGGGTAATTTGAGTACCAGCAAGTGCCTCAGGGGTGTAGGTGAGAGAGAAGGTGTAGACAAGCTCATCCTCTGTCATCTGTAAGATTAAAGTAGCTGAAATGAGATTCTCACAAAAGATGTCACATTACCAAAACAGTGCACTCATTACCATGTACAGGACAGAGTGCATTGTACAAAATAGCGGACACTTAAAGGCAGCAGAACACAACTGCAGTACATGCTTAAAGTTATTGTGCAGTGAAGTGAACACCGATTTAGTTTCTTGGTGTGAACAGGCCTCAATTATGGGTCCATGTCAAATTTTTTACTTTAAACAAATTTAGCAAATTGTTTCAGATCTTAGGATTTCCCCATTCAAATTGATAGGACTTGTCTTGAGTTCACAATAGCTGCCCCGAAGCATTACAAAAACAGCAGCCATGTGAACTGACACACCTTGAAAGGGATTCTGGATATCTTCAAACACTGAAGAAGGAGTTCTTACCATCAGCACACTGTTGCAGTCCTGTAGTTCATACTCAAAGATGAGCACCCTAGATGCAGTGTCCTGACCAACAACAGGACATCCACCTAGAGACAGACCAGTTGGCTGGATCAACTGACCATTGCTGAACAAGTCCTGCTGGACCTCTAAAAGTACCCGGTTCTCACTGCATTGAACAGCGACACTGCTGGGAGTCACAGGTTGCCTCAACTGGAAGTTCACTGCCAACTCGCTCTGGACCTCAGGAACAATGGGATACTTCCAATCCAAAGGCTTCACTGGACCCTGCAACAGCTGCTTCTCCTGAAGACCAAAAGGATCCTGTGAAAGGCTTGTGGAGACTGGACTCAAAGGACTCTGAAACGGAGAAGCCACTTGCAAAGGGTTCCAGAGCCCTAGAGGAGAAAGACCAGGAAGCTGGATCTGATTTTGGCCTCATGCTTCTTGGACTTTGACTGTACCTCAAACTTCCCCATGCATCAGACAAATCAAATGCAACAAGCACAACCACCACTAACACACCTTGCAGAAGCTCCATTCTAACAAACATTAACACAAATGCCACAACACACACTAGTGCTTGGCTTAGCCATTTTGTAAATTTTTGAATAAAGGTGGCTCCTCCCCTTTTAGCTTAACTGATTACCTTTGATTCTCCCCTAGATCTGTAGAGTTTATGCATTAGCAAATGAGAACGTTGGTTATAATACATAATGTCACTAGCCAATTGAAGGCTTGAGGTTTTAATCTAAAGTAATTTGTCCATTATAGAAACTTAATTTAATCTAAAAAGCACCTGGACTCAAACAAATGATTATTCTTTCATTCAACATCTTAAAAACAAAGCACACACAAAAATTGTTAGTTTATGCTGGGTACACCACAAAATAATTGGGCTGTTTTTTGGGATGATTTCTCTCCTTCCAACAATCCTAGGTATGTCCCGATTATCCTGACATTTCCACAGATTATCTTATCAGAATTTCCTGTGGTGTGAGGTGTGTTAAGAGTGACTGAATCTGCTTAGAAAAACGTTGGTGTCGCCTCAAACACGAATTGTAAATTTTCAACATGTTGAATATTTACAATCAGAAATCCTGATGTGTTGGGGGAAACCCAGAGGTCAAACATGTGCAAGCTCTGGAGATTATCACGTGAAACAAAGCAATATCCAATCAAAGTGAGCTGACAGAAGCATAAACACTGTCATGGTGCAGCACAAAGTTAAAAATGGATTTGGACAGCAAAGATGGAGGATCAGCTTGTTGATTTGTAGCAACAGCATGGGGGTTTATATGTGTCCTGTAAAACATACCAATATCATTCCAACCACCATCAATGCAATTTCTTCCAGTCTATCGTCAGTGATATTTACTCTGAAGTCGAGATTTTGCAGGATTTAAGACTAAATTTGCAGTTTTCCTATAGGGTTTTATAATGGGGTTTTCAATCTGAGTAAAATACAGCCTGTGCTAAACAAGACTTTGTTTTGTTTCACAAACTGCCTTATCTAGTTACTAAATTTTCAAAAATGAACATAACTGCTTCAAAAGTCATTTTACTATGGGTGTAATTTACATTTGAGAACAAATTGTCAAAGTATCAAAGTTGTGTTTACCACAGGCTTTCTTACACACAAAAAAAACCCCAACGCAGCAGTGATTCAGTCTTCTGACACCATACCTGCACCACTCTATCAAAAACTACTGGCTTGGCAGCAGAAGTGTTCAGTCATTTTCATAGATCAGTGAACAGGGATCATTTGACAACATTATCTGGATGTGAAACTTTTCAAAAAAAAAAAAAACCTTCCTTTGTAGTACATTGTGTAAAAATACTTGCATCTCAAATGCCCCCTAGGTCATGAATCAGTAGTGTAAACTATTGTGGCCAACTCCCTTATCAGTGCCCTGACTACTGAACTAGGGAGCTGACTGAGACCCATGCTTAGTTCAGCTAACTGAGTGCTTGCCTAATGAGCTGATGATCTGAATCAGTTGTTAACTATGAGAGATGTACCAGGACTGAAAACCACTGCATTAACAAATGATAACTCACTAGAATGCTTTAATCTAAGTTTCCCCAATTTTACAATCTAGAAGCCAAAAGCTTTTCTATTATGTAAAGAGCACCTGAGCTCAAATAGTCTAGATTCATAAATATTTGAGTACAGATCAGAAAAGTTAAATTTGTACAACCACTGGAGATCCATGTGATCAAGCTTCAGTGGAAGTGGTTTATAAAGAAAAAGTCATAATAGGCATATGCTCTTTGAGAGCACAGGAATATGAAAGGGGGACTAGTGCAATTATGTCACCCAGACATGAAGCAAAATGACAAGTCATACGTGCAAGGATCAATGATGTCAGATTTATTGAGAAACAGCCTTTCGCTCTTGAACCATTACGGGACCAAGCAATGCCTTGCCTTCCCACTGAACACCTGGAGAAAAAAAAAAAAAAAAAAATCCAAGCACTTGAAAGTCAAGAGCAACCTTAGGAAGCACAAAAGCTACCAACCTCCATAGGGAGAAGTGGCAAGTTCACCAGCAGGACCACATGTAGAGTCACAGCAACCACAAACTTGGTTGTTTCCATCAGCAGCAAACCACCTGTGTTAAGATACACAGCAACTCCAGCATGAGCAGACTCATCTTTGAAGTCAAAGACTTGGTCCCAAAAAAAAAAAAAAAAAAAAAAGAAACCTACCCATTGGCGAAGGAACAGGATTTGCTCTGAGCATCACTTGGTACAGAAGCAATAGTTGCCTTCAGAATACATGTTATGTAGAACTGCAAAGGATTACAGAAGTCAAAATGTATACATTATATATGTGGAGAAGTCAGTCTCACTCATATTCCAAGTACATACAGAAGGACTGGAGCTCTCCTGGAACATAAACGCCTCCAGCTGAAACTGGATCTTGTCCTCCTGGGACCGAGGCATGAAGCGGGAGCTGGAAGCTGTAGCCTTGGCATCCACAAAGCACCTGAGAAGTGGTTACAAAGAACAGTCTCAACTACAACGTCAAGCAACTAGACCTTACCCATAACCTTGACAAAGTGTTACAAAGGAGTCCTATAGCATGAAGTTCCATGACCTTACCCATGATTCTCAATGAAGGAATAGCTCGGAAGGGAGTTCACATCAGGTCCTTGAGTGGCCACACAGCTGTCCACAAACACACGCAGAGGTACGTGATTGTACACCTTCACAGATGCCTCGATGTTAATAATGTCACCCAAATAGTAAGAGTTTGAAGGCCTCTGATAGGACCAATCATCTACCAAAAAAAAAAAAAAAAAAAAAAAAAATTTAGGCACTGCCACTAGTCACAAGGTTAAAGATATAAACATGTACCAACCAATCATGAGCTTCAGGGAGAACAGCAGGACTTCTTCACCAACCTCCTTTGAGGCATAAGGGACCCATGTTGGCCTCAAGGCATCACTGCTTACATTGTGAAGCCTGCGGTTCATGAAGGTGCCCATTAAAATGGTCTCAAAGCTGCACAAGCAGCGGTGCAGAAAGTCAAAAGACTGCTTACCTTTGATAATGGCATTGAATACCAACAACTGCATCATCGGCCCGGGTAATTGGAGTACCAGCAAGTGCCTCAGGGGTGTAGGTGAGAGAAAAGGTGTAGACAAGCTCATCCTCAGTCATCTGTAAGAGATTGTGGTTACCATGAAGGTCATCCCAAAAACAGTGCACTTTTATTACCACCAATGGGAGAAGTGCATTGTGCAATATGGTGTAACTCCTAAATAAGAGCCAATTGGTAAAAAAAAATAAACACTGCCTTTAGAAGCTTTGGTGTTACCACTGAAGTGCAGGTCTCAAACTCAGGATTAAATGTGCCGTTCCAGGTTAAAAACTAGCTTTAACACTAGTTATTCTTTAAGCACCATTCATACCATTTATGGGATAGTTCATGTCATTGTTTTTGGTTTGAAGGGTTATTTAAAAAGGCAAACAGTTTGAGAAATCGGGGTTACACATTCAAACAGGACTTTGTCTCAGCTGCCCTGGCATTGCTGATACTGCAACAAGTGAACAGACTTTCCTTGAAAGATTTTGGCTATCCTCTGCCACAAACAACCCATTAGGATTAAAAAGTTCTTACCATCAGCACACTGTTGCAGTCCTGTAGTTCATACTCAAAGATGAGCACCCTAGATGCAGTGTCCTGACCAACAACAGGACATCCACCTAGAGACAGACCAGTTGGCTGGATCAACTGACCATTGCTGAACAAGTCCTGCTGGACCTCTACAAGTACCCGGTTCTCATTACATTGAACCGCTACACTGCTGGGAGTCACAGGTTGCCTCAACTGGAAGTTCACCGCCAACTCGCTCTGGACCTCAGGAACAATGGGATACTTCCAATCCAAAGGCTTCACTGGACCTTGCAACAGCTGCTTCTCCTGAAGACCAAAAGGATCCTGTGAAAGGCTTGTGGAGACTGGACTCAAAGGACTCTGAAACTGAGAAGCCACTTGCAAAGGGTTCCAGACCCCTAGAGACGAACGGGCAGGACTGTTGGAAGCTGGATCTGATTTTGGCCTCATGCTTCTTGGACTTTGACTGTACCTCAAACTTCCCCATGCATCAGACAAATCAAACGCAACGAGCACAACCACCACTAACACACCTTGCAGAAGCTCCATTCTAACAAACATTAACACAAATGCCACAACACACACCAGTGCTTGGCTTGGCCATTTTGTACAGCTTTGAATTAAGGTGGCTCCTCCCCTTTTAGCTTAATTGATTACCTTTGATTCTTCCCTAGACCTGTAGAGTTTATGCATTAGCAAATGAGAACGTTCTATGATGTCACTAGCCAATTGAAGGCTTGAGGTTTTAATCTAAAATAATTTGACAATTAAGACACTGAATTTGTCCATTATAGAAACTTCATTTAATCTAAAAAGCACCTGAACTCACACAAATAGAGATTATTCATTCATTCAACATCTTTAAAAAACAGATCACAGACAAAAGTTGTTAGTTTATGCTAGGTACACACCACAAGATAATTGGGCTGATTTCTCCCCTTCTGACAATCCTAGGTATATTCCAATTATCTTGATGGTTCTACAGATTATCTTATCAGATTTTTTTTTTGTGGTTTGAGGTGTGTTAAGAGTGACTGAATCTGCTCAGAAGAACGTCAGAGGTGCCCCGATCACGAATCGTAAACATGTTGAATATTTACAATAAGAAATCCTGCTGCTTTGGGGGAAACCCAGAGGACAAACATGTGCACGCTCTGGAGATTATCACGTGAAACAAAACAATATCCAATCAGAAAGTGAGCTGACAGAAGCATAAACACTGTCATGGTGCAGCACAAAGTTAAAAATGGATTTGGACAGCAATGATGGAGGATCAGCTTGATGATTTGTGGCAACAGCATGAGTGTTTATATGTGTCCTGTAAAACGTACCAAAATCATTCCAACCACCATCAACGCAATGTCTTCCTGTCTATTGTTATCTTTACTCTGAAGTCTTGAGATTTGCTGTTTGTTTTCCTATAGGGTTTTATAAATTTTAATTTGAGTAAAATAAAGCCTGTGCTAAACTTAACTTGTCAAAATGTTGAGGTTTTGTTTCACAATATACACGTGCCAAAATGCCTTCTTCCTAAAAATGCTTTTAAAAATGAACTGCTTCAAAATACATTGCGTGTAAATAAATTACATTGTAGAACAAATTGTCAAGTAATGTTTACCACAGGCTTTATTTTACACAGGAAAATCTCAAAGGAAACAGCAGTGAATCAGTCTTCTGGGTCCTGATATCATACCTGCACC
Source organism: Chanodichthys erythropterus (assembly GCF_024489055.1). Classification (NCBI taxonomy): domain Eukaryota; kingdom Metazoa; phylum Chordata; class Actinopteri; order Cypriniformes; family Xenocyprididae; genus Chanodichthys; species Chanodichthys erythropterus. The sequence goes on along the minus strand of NC_090238.1, from coordinate 37,638,050 downwards.
ACTCTATAGGCACAGTGTTTCCTTATGTGTCATCCTAAACTACTGGCTTGGCAGCAGAATACATTTAGTCACAGATCCGTGTGAACAGGGATCATTTAACAATGTTGTCTGGATGTGGAACTTTTAAAAAATGCAAAGGAAAACTTCCCTTGTAGTACTTTTGTTGTGTAAACATACATACCCTGCATCTCAAATGCCCCCTAGGTCATGAGTCTGTCTAAACTATTTTGGCCAACTCCCTTATCAGTGCCCTGACTACTGAACTAGGGAGCTGATTGAGACCCACGCTTAGCTCAGCTAATGGAGTGCTCACCTAATGAGCTGATGATCTGAATCAGTTGTTAACTATGGGAGATGTACCAGGACTGAAAACCACTGCATTAGCAAATGAGAACTCCTAGAATGCTTTAAATCTAGGTTTCCCCAATTTTACAATCTAGAAGCCAAAAGCTTGTCCATTGTAATTATTTGTCATCTAAAACTACCTGAGCTCAAACAAATGATAGTCTAGAGTCATGAATTTCCGAGTACAGATCAGAACAACAAGTTTTGTACAACCACTAGGGCTCAATGTGATCAAGCTTCAGTGGATGGGATTTAAAAAAAAAAAAAAAAAAGGCTCTTTGAGAGCACAGGAATATGAAAGGGGGACTAGTGCAATTATGTCACCCAGATATGAAGCAAAAATGACAAGTCAGATACATGCAAGGATCAATGATGTCAGATTTATTGAGAAACAGCCTTTCGCTCTTGAACCATTACGGGACCAAGTGATGCCTTGCCTTCCCACTGAACACCTGGAGAAATAAATAAATTCAAGCACTTGAAAGTCAAGAGCAACCTTAGAAAGCACAAAAGCTACCAACCTCCATAGGGAGAAGCGGCAAGTTCACTAGCAGGACCACATGTAGAGTCACAGCAACCACAAACTTGGTTGTTTCCATCAGCAGCAAACCACCTGTGTTAAGATACACAGCAACTCCAGCATGAGCAGACTCATCTTTGAAGTCAAAGACTTGGTCCGAAAAAAAAAAAAAAAAAAAAAAAAAAAGAAACATACCCATTGGCGAAGGAACAGGATTTGCTCTGAGCATCACTTGGTACAGAAGCAATAGTTGCCTTCAGAATACATGTTAAGTAGAACTGCAAGGGATGACAGAAGTCAAAATGTATATATTATGTATGTGAAGAGAAGTCAGTCTCACTCATATTCCAAGTACATACAGAAGGTCTGGAGCTCTCCTTGAACATAAACGCCTCCAGCTGGAACTGGATCTTGTCCTCCTGGGACCGAGGCATGAAGCGGGAGCTGGAAGCTGTAGCCTTGGCATCCACAAAGCACCTGAGAAGTGGTTACGAAGAACAGTCTCAACTATAGCGTCAAGCAACTAGACCTTACCCATAACCTTGACAAAGTGTTACAAAAGGAGTCCTATAGCATGAAGTGCCATGACCTTACCCATAATTCTCAATGAAGGAATATCTCGGAAGGGAGTTCACATCAGGTCCTTGAGTGGCCACACAGCTGTCCACAAACACACGCAGAGGTACGTGATTGTACACCTTCACAGATGCCTCGATGTTAATAAAGCCACCCAGATAGAAAGAGTTTGAAGGCCTCTGATAGGACCAATCATCTACCAAAAAAAAAAAAAAAAAAAATTAGGCACAGCCACAAATCACAAGGTTAAAGATATAAACATGTACCAACCCATCATGAGCTTCAGGGAGAACAGCAAGACTTCTTCACCAACCTCCTTTGATGCATAAGGGACCCATGTTGGCCTCAAAGCATCACTGCTTACATTTTGAAGCCTGCGGTTCATGAAGGTGCCCATTAAAATGGTCTCAAAGCTGCACAAGCAGCATGCAGAAAGTCAAAAGACTGCTTACCTTTGATAATGGCATTGAATACCAACAACTGCATCATCGGCCCGGGTAATTGGAGTACCAGCAAGTGCCTCAGGGGTGTAGGTGAGAGAGAAGGTGTAGACAAGCTCATCCTCGGTCATCTGTAAGAGATTGTGGTTACCATGAAGGTCATCCCAAAGACAGTGCACTCTTATTACTACCAATGGGAGAAGTGCATTGTGCAATATGGGGCAACTCCTAAATAAGAGCCAATTGGTAAAAAAAGACACTGCCTTTAGAAGCTTTGGTGTTCCCACTGAAGTGCAGGTCTCAGACTCCGGATTAAATATGCCGTTCCAGGTTAAAAACTAGCTTTAACACTAGTCATTCTTGTTTAAGCACCATTCATACCACTTATGGGATAGTTCATGTCAGATTTTTGGTTTGGAGAGTTGTTAAAAGGCAAACGGTTTGAGAAATCAGGGTTACACATTCAACCAGGACTTTGTCTGCTGCCCTGGCATTGCTTTGAGACTTCGGCTATCCTCTACCACAACAACCCATTAGGATTAAAGTGTGCTTACCATCAGCACACTGTTGCAGTCCTGTAGTTCATACTCAAAGATGAGCACCCTAGACGCGGTGTCCTGACCAACAACAGGACATCCACCTAGAGACAGACCAGTTGGCTGGATCAACTGACCATTGCTGAACAAGTCCTGCTGGACCTCTACAAGTACCCGGTTCTCACTGCATTGAACCGCTACACTGCTGGGAGTCACAGGTTGCCTCAACTGGAAGTTCACCGCCAACTCTCTCTGCACCTCAGGAACAACGGGATACTTCCAATCCAAAGGCTTCACTGGACCCTGCAACAGCTGTTTCTCCTGAAGACCAAAAGGATCCTGTGCAAGGTGTCTTGAGACAGAACTCAGAGGACTCTGAGAAGCCACTTGCAAAGGGTTCCAGAGCCCTAGAGGAGAAAGGGCAGGACTGCTGGAAGCTGGATCTGATTTTGGCCTCATGCTTCTTGGACTTTGACTGTACCTCAAACTTCCCCATGCATCAGACATATCAAATGCAACAAGCACAACCACCACTAACACACCTAGCAGAAGCTCCATTCTAACAAACATTAACACAAATGCCACAACAAACACCAGTGCTTGGCTTGGCCATTTTGTACATTTTTGAATTAAGGTGGCTCCTCCCCTTTTAGCTTAATTGATTACCTTTGATTCTTCCCTGGACCTGTAGAGTTACGTTCTATAATGTCACTAGCCAATTGAAGGCTTGAGGTTAATCTAAAGTAATTTGACAATTAAAAAAACTGAATTTGACCATTATAGAAACTTCATTTAATCTAAAAAGCACCTGAACTCACACAAAGAGATTATTCATTCATTCAACATCTTTAAAAAACGTATCGCGTGTTTTCAAAAATGAACATAACTTCAAAGTAAACATAAGCTTCAAAATTCTGTATCGTCAAGTTATGTTTATCTTAGAATCTAATAATTCAACATAATGAAAATGACAACTCAGCATTAATGCAATGAATAGGGATTGTATACTATAAGAAAAGCAACATGTTCTCTGAGCATGATGTAATGACTAGACAGAGATACAGAGACACAGAAAAACAGGCACAGGATGTTCTTAGAATCTTACAGTTTACCACAGGCTTTATTTTACACAAATAAAAAGAAACATAAAACCCCACAGGAAAATCTCAAAGGAAACAGCAGCGAATTAGTCTTCCAGGTTCTGATGTCATACCTGCACCACTCTATAGGCACATAGTGTTCTTTACAACGTGTCATCGCCAACTACTGGCTCGGCAGCAGAATACAGTGTTTTTTGTCATTTTCACAGATCCGTGTGAACGGGGATTGTTCGACAACATTGTCTGGATGTGAAACTTTTCAATAACGCAAAGGAAAAACTTCCATTGTTAGTACATTTGTTGTGTAAACTTATGATTTGAATAACTTTTATGGCAGATTTGAAACTGAGGACGGCAGGACAGAATGTGATGTGATATGCAACAATCTCCCTGTCTAAACCTCAATAGTTATTAATGAGGTTATTGCAAATCTTAGTAAAAAGGCAAAAAAGCCTTGATGCGAGTATATTAAATTATTTACGGCCTATTGCAATAATTTCCATACTATGTAAACCTATGGAGCGAGTCTTGGCAAACCATCTAACTTCAACTGTGGCCTCGAGGTTAGATCCACTTCAGTTTACATATGAGTAACAGAGGCACAGATGATGCTGTACTGACCCTGCTAAACACAGTTACAAAACATCTTACGAAAGCATGTCAGGATTTTATTTGTGGATTTCACATCGGCTTTTAATTAAGTGAACACACATATTCTCTTAAAAAGGCTTGTTGAATTTGATGTTAATAAAGAGCACAGGTTATAATAATTAAGCACAGGTCGCCCACAAGGCTGTGTTCTTTCCCCTGTGCTTTTTTCTTTATCTACTAACGACTTTTCGGTTCAGGAGGAACATTTTAGATTATTAAAATATGCTGATGATATGGCCTTAGTTGGCCTACTGGATAAAACTAACTCTCTGCATGACGTTGCTTATTTGTCTCACACCATGTTAGCCAATTAGAAATTGATGTTGTGAAGACAAAATAATTAATTATGTGTACAAAAAGAGACATAATCCAGCCAATTTCACTTGTGGGTCAACAAGTACAAATTGTGGAGAATTTTAAATATCTCGGCTCAATCCTGGACTCACAGGTGAGCTGTCGTCTAACTCTGTGTATATCTTTAAAAGATGTTAACAGCGACTATTTCTTCTAAGACAAATCAGTGGCCTTTGAGTTAGTCAGCATATTTTAGAACTTGATTACAAATCTACTGTGGAGAGTGTACTGTCTTATCATATCCCTGCCTGGTATGAACATTTAAACTGTAAATCTAGGAATAAGCTCACCAGAATTGTGTCAATGGCAAGCAAAATTGTTGGCAGACCACAGAAGCCCCTAGGACAACTTTATGTTGAAAGGTCAAGGAAGAAGGTGAGAAGTATTCTTGCATATAGTTCTCACCCTCTCTCAAGCCAATTTGAGCCCTTGAGATCAGGTAGGTGCTTCAGAATGTGTGAATAAAATGCGAAAGTGATTAGTGATCATTAATTCCAAATGCTATTTAAATTCTCATTTCCACAAGTGTTTGATAAATTAAATGACAGTGGCATGAATTGTAATCATTTAATCTTTCCTTTGCTCACTTCCTTTCCTCACGTCTTAACTCCACCCTTTCAGGATGTGAGGGAAGGACGCAAGGAAGAGATGCGAGGACGGAGGAATTTAATCAAGTGAAATCATATATCCTCGCTCCCTTTAGCGTAATTTCAAAGCATCAGCTGCAATCAAGGGATCTACCCACATGTTAAAGTTTATTTTAAAAAAATATAAAACAAGATGCCCTGTTGATATATTTGAGATATAAAGTTGAAGTACACATTTAAATTACTGTGTCAGATATGAAGGGGTAGAATTTATACATGCATCAGTGTATCATCACTCATGACTCCTCAAGAATCCTCCTCGTTCCTCGCGGTGCATTTAGAGAATTGAGATGTCCTACAAGATGGCTGAGCTTGATTGGTTTCCAGGTCATGGGACGGAGGATGGAGCAGCGAGGAAACGAGGGATATTGAGAAGCACCCCTTGTCTTAATCAGTCCCCTAGGTTGTGAATCAGTATAGTGTAAATTAAAGGTGCCCTAGAATTGAAAATCAAATTTACCTCAGCATAGTTAAGAGTTCTGTACATTGAAATGACTGAGTCTCAAACACCATTGTTTCCTCATGTAAATCTGATTTTTGCGAAAGACCTCTAAAGAACAGGCAAATACGGCAAACACAGTCAGTATCATTATGTACACCAAATTTTGCATATGCCAGCCCATGATCAAGGCATTAGACAATGACACATTTTAGTGATTTGTAAATTGTCTCTAAATGTTCCATTAGCATGTTGCTAATGTACTGTTAAAAGTTTCCTTAGTTTTCCTGTATTCAGAGACAAAAGCCATGCCATTTTCTTAAACACTTGTAGTCTGTATAATTCATAAGCTTCTTAAGTCTCTCCAACAGTGTGTTGCATTAGCTGCAGCTACTATCAAACTCATTCAGAATCAAATTTAAATCTCCAAATACTGCACATGATCTGAGTTGCTCGAACACTTTGTAAAGATCCATTTTGAGGGTTATATTAGCTGTGTGGACTTTATGCAATGTATTAGTTGCAAGCTTGGGGGCTGGGAGCACAAGCATTTAAAAGGGGACATGCTCTGAATTGGTGCATGTCTAATTATGCTCCAGAATGGTCAGTTAAAAAAAAAAAAAGAAAAAAAAAAAGATTCCTGCAGAGATCTTTTGGAGTATTTGACATTAAGAGCATATGGTGAATGTTTTCACCAGGAATTGTTAAACTGAAAATTGTAACTACTGACAGCTTCCAAACCATATACCAATTAACTGTGGCACTCAGTTTCAAAAGAAAAAAAAAAAAAAAAACTAGAAGAGTTTGAACTTCGGTAATGCTACAGTTGCACGCAGAGGTGAAGTAGGACAATCATTTTACTACATTGGCAGAATGAGGCATCGTTTCAAAAGCAAAATGACAAGTCAGATACATGCAAGGATCAATGTAAGATTTATTGAGAAACAGCCTTTCGCTCTTGAACCATTACGGGACCAAGGGATGCCTTACCTTCCCACTGAGTGCCTAGAAAAAAAAAAAAATAAGTTCAAGCAACCAAGTCAAGAGCAACCTTAGAAAAGGGCAAAAGCTACCAACCTCCATAGGGAGAAGCGGCAAGTTCACCAGCAGGACCACATGTAGAGTCACAGCAACCACAAACTTGGTCATTTCCATCAGCAGCAAACCACCTGTGTTAAGATACACAGCAACTCCAACATGAGCAGACTCAACTGAAGACTTAGTCAAAAAGAGAAAAGTGAAACCTACCCATTGGCGAAGGAACAGGATTTGCTCTGAGCATCACTTGGTACAGAAGCAATAGTTGCCTTCAGAATACAGGTTATGTAGAACTGCAAGGGATGACATCACAATTATACACAATATGTGGAGAAATCAGTCTCACTCATTCTTGGTACATACAGAAGAACTGGAGCTCTCCTGGAACATAAACGCCTCCAGCTGGAACTGGATCTTGTCCTCCTGGGACCGAGGCATGAAGCGGGAGCTGGAAGCTGTAGCCTTGGCATCCACAAAACACCTGAGAAGTGGTTACAAAGAACAGTCTCAACTATAGCATCAAGGAAAGGCAATTTGTATAGCACATTTAATACACAATGGTAAGTCAAAGTGCTTTACATAAATAGAACAAGGAATAGAAATAACAGTAAAAACAGTTTTGCCATCTGGACGGAAGAGCTAGGAATTCTTAGTGTGTTTTTTTTTTGTGGTCCAGAGTGGACCTAAATGGATCTTCCTCACACGACTGGACTGCTACCCGTTAAGGCACTTCATACTGATCAAGTTTCAATCTCCCCTTTTGCCAAGACACCTCATACTGCACCACACAGCCCTAAGTCACTCTTCCGGAGATATCTATGCAACGCAGTTCAGATTTCCAAATGGTTTGTCCACTTATCCAAGTTTACCAAGTTTTAACCTAATCACAAAGGCCTTCGTCCTAATTCTCCCAGCTCTTTCAACCAGACAGCGATATTTAAAATGCATTAAAAGTCAGAAGATAAAGATATATAAAAAAAAAAGGAAGCAATTAAAAGAATAAAGAGAATATTTTTAAGATACAATGCAACTAGACGTTACCCATAACTCTGTGACAAAGGGTTACAAAAGGAGTCCTATAGCATGAAGCTCCATGACCTTACCCATGATTCTCAATGAAGGAATATCTCGGAAGGGAGTTCACATCAGGTCCTTGAGTGGCCACACAGCTGTCCACAAACACACGCAGAGGTACGTGATTGTACACCTTCACAGATGCCTCGATGTTAATAAAGCCACCCAGATAGTAAGAGTTTGAAGGCCTCTGATAGGACCAATCATCTACCAAAAAAGGGAACTTTTAGGCACAGCCACAATCTCAATGTTAAAGACATAAACCTGTACTAACCCATCATGAGCTTCAGGGAGAACAGCAAGACTTCTTCACCAACCTCCGTTGAGGCATAAGGGACCCATGTTGGCCTCAAGGCATCACTGCTTACATTTTGAAGCCTGCGGTTCATGAAGGTACCCATTAAAATGGTCTCAAAGCTGCACAAGCAGCATGCAGAAAGTCAAAAGACTGCTTGCCTTTGATAATGGCATTGAATACCAACAACTGCATCATCGGCCCGGGTAATTGGAGTACCAGCAAGTGCCTCAGGGGTGTAGGTTAGAGAAAAGGTGTAGACAAGCTCATCCTCAGTCATCTGTAAGAGATTGTGGTTACCATGAAGGTCATCCCAAAGACAGTGCACTCTTATTACTACCAATTGGAGAAGTGCATTGTGCAATATGGGGCAACTCCTAAACAAGAGCCAATTGGTAAAAAAAAAAAAAAAAAAAACACTGCCTTTAGAAGCTTTGGTGTTCCCATTGAAGCGCAGGTCTCAGACTCCGGATTAAATGTGCCGTTCCAGGTTGAAAACTAGCTTTAACACTAGTCATTCTTGTTTAAGCACCATTCATACCATTTATGGGATAGTTCAGGTCAGATTTTTGGTTTGGAGAGTTGTTAAAAGGCAAACGGTTTGAGAAATCAGGGTTACACATTCAACCAGGACTTTGTCTCAGCTGTCCTGGCATTGCTGATGCTGCAACAAGTGAACAGACTTTCCTTAAAGATTTTGGCTATAATCTGCCACAAACCCCCCCCCCCATTAGGATTAAAAAGTTCTTACCATCAGCACGCTGTTGCAGTCCTGTAGTTCATACTCAAAGATGAGCACCCTAGATGCAGTGTCCTGACCAACAACAGGACATCCACCTAGAGACAGACCAGTTGGCTGGATCAACTGACCATTGCTGAACAAGTCCTGCTGGACCTCTACAAGTACCCGGTTCTCATTACATTGAACCGCTACACTGCTGGGAGTCACAGGTTGCCTCAACTGGAAGTTCACCGCCAACTCGCTCTGGACCTCAGGAACAAGGGGATACTTCCAGTCCAAAGGCTTCACTGGACCCTGCAACAGCTGCTTCTCCTGAAGACCAAAAGGATCCTGTGAAAGGCTTGTGGAGACTGGACTCAAAGGACTCTGAAACGGAGAAGCCACTTGCAAAGGGTTCCAGAGCCCTAGAGACGAACGGGCAGGACTGTTGGAAGCTGGATCTGATTTTGGCCTCATGCTTCTTGGACTTTGACTGTACCTCAAACTTCCCCATGCATCAGACAAATCAAACGCAACAAGCACAACCACCACTAACACACCTCGCAGAAACTCCATTCTAACAAACATTAACACAAATGCCACAACAAACACCAGTGCTTGGCTTGGCCATTTTGTACATTTTTGAATTAAGGTGGCTCCTCCCCTTTTAGCTTAATTGATTACCTTTGATTCTCCCCTAGACCTGTAGAGTTTATGCATTAGCAAATGAGAACGTTCTATAATGTCACTAGCCAATTGAAGGCTTGAGGTTAATCTAATGTAATTTGACAATTAAAAAAACTGAATTTGACCATTATAGAAACTTCATTTAATCTAAAAAGCACCTGAACTCACACAAATAGAGATTATTCATCCATTCAACATCTTTAAAAAACAGATCACAGACAAAAGTTGTTAGTTTATGCTAATACACACCATAAGATAATTGGGCTGATTTCTCCCCTTCTGACAATCCTAGGTATATCCCAATTATCTTGATGGTTGTACAGATTATCTTATCAGATTTTTTTGTGGTGTGAGGTGTGTTAATGCCGAGTTCAGACAAATCGCAGACAAATGCCCGAAATCACAAGCAAATCGGAGCTTGTTCAAGCGAGTGACAATCATGTAGTGTGAATGAGCAAAGATGCGATCTGAGAGAAATCCTGCTTTGTGAAAAGTGTTCTGACTCAAAACTACATCGGCGATGACCGACAGTCAATGAGAGAGCAAAATACAGAGCAGCGGGGAGTTCGGGGAGGAGTTATAGACTGACATTTTGTTTCACAATATACACGTGCCAAACTGCCTCTACTTCTAAAAATGTCTTTTAAAAAAATGAACATAACTGCTTCAAAATATATTTCATGCGTGTAAGTAATTTACATTGTAGAAAAAATTGTCAAAGTATTGTCAAGTTATGTTTACCACAGGCTTTATTTTACACAAAAGAACCCACAGGAAAATCTCAAAGGAAACAGCAGTGAATCAGTCTTCTGGGTCCTGATGTCATACCTGCACCACTCTATAGGCACAGTGTTTCTTTACGTGTCATCCTAAACTACTGGCTTGGCAGCAGAATACATTTAGTCATTCACAGATCCGTGTGAACGGGGATCGTTTGACAACGTTGTCTGGATGTGGAACTTTTCAAAAATGCAAAGGAAAACTTCCACTGTAGTACTTGTGTAAACACCCTGCATCTCAAATGCCCCCTAGGTCATGAGTCTGCCTAAACTATTGTGGCCAACTCCCTTATCAGTGCCCTGACTACTGAACTAGGGAGCTGACTTAGACCCACGCTTAGTTCAGTTAAAAGGTCATGAAACCCCAAAACATGTTTTTTGAGATGTAAACAGATATGTATAGGCTGCACGTCATTGAAAACACTAAAGGTACTCAATGTTATTCATAAGTGAAAAATAGATATTTTTGCATTTTTCAGAGTGATTTCTGTCTTCTGGTTTGAAAAACTGAGTCAGAGCAATGTCACAAAATCTGACGTCATCGTGTACTTTCGGCCCAAGTATGGGCATGGTTGAACATGCTGACAGACCGTTTTGAGCGATTCTCGACATATATTCATGACATAAAGCTCATTTAATCCAATCACTGCGGTGTAGTATGCATAATATTATAATTGCGGTATTATGCATGAGGAAGTATCAATTTTCTCGCCTCGGTCTCTTGTCAGAGACATATCTTTGGTGTTCGTTTCCTCAGTGCTACAACACAATGTGTTTTCCTGAGACGTGACCAGAGCAGAGGTTTGTGTGCATGTGGATTGTTTTGCTGTAATCTACAGGCACAAATGGAAAATATGTTTGCGTGAGATCACATTACAGCAGAGAATTCAAATGTCACAAAAGTGCAGCTCATTCACCTCTGCCTGCTCTAGCAGCGTTCAAACACACGAGCCATAGGCTGTTTCCTTCAGCACAGCAGCACGTGTTTGTATTTTGCTTGCGATGCGGTCAGAACTGGAGTTTGAATACAAACACATGAAAAATACGACATGCTATACACGCAGAGCGCACATGATAGATTTCAGCGCGGAGCTTTGCGTTAACACTAGCCACATGGCACATAACTTTTAACATGGATACTTTCGGTATGAGCTATCACACATTCTCATGCACCAAACATTAACCAGCACTGTGTAGTTATGCACACATTTCATCAAGTCTTCATATGAATTATGTGCAAACTGGACACACAGTGGTGTAGCTGATCTGAACGCGATGACACAATTATTCTAATTGACAAAAGACTGATTTTGAGACTGCAGTGCTTGTAAACGTAATTAAAGTGGCCTATTATATATTCTTTCTCCCTTGTGCTAGGGAGTTGTCATTTTCTCCATGCTCATATTCATTATTCTGTATGAGTGTGTTCTATGTCTGTGCTTCATTGGTTGTTCTCCCCCCCTCTACACTCATTTTCCAGAGCTTTATGCACCTTTACAGAGTTTGAAGCTCAGAGGTGTGAATGACCAGGGTAAAACAGGATGGAGTGCTCATCTAATGAGCTGAATTGGGTGTTAAGTGAGAAATACCAGGACTGAAAACCACTGCATGAACAAATGAACTCACTAGAATGTAAAATTGGGGAAAACCTAGATTAAAGCAATCTAGAAGCCAAAAGCTTGTCTATTATAGGAATATGTAAAGAGTACCTGAGCTCAAACAATAGTCTAGAGATATTTGAGTACAGATCAGAACGAAATTAGTTGGTTTTGTACAATCACTAGGGATTGATGTGATCAAGCTTCAGTGGAAGTTGTTTCCCCTTTTATAAAGTCATAGGCTCTTTGAGAGCACAGGAATATGAAAGGGGGACTAGTGCAATTGTCACCCAGACATGAAGCAAAAATGACAAGTCAGATACATGCATGGATCAATGATGTCAGATTTATTGAGAAACAGCCTTTCGCTCTTGAACCATTACGGGACCAAGTGATGCCTTGCCTTCCCACTGAACACCTGGAGAAATAAATAAATTCAAGCACTTGAAAGTCAAGAGCAACCTTAGGAAGCACAAAAGCTACCAACCTCCATAGGGAGAAGCGGCAAGTTCACCAAAAGGACCACATGTAGAGTCACAGCAACCACAAACTTGGTCGTTTCCATCAGCAGCAAACCACCTGTGTTAAGATACACAGCAACTCCAGCATGAGCAGACTCATCTTTGAAGTCAAAGACTTGGTCCCCAAAAAAAAAAAAAAAGGGAGAAACATACCCATTGGCGAAGGAACAGGATTTGCTCTGAGCATCACTTGGTACAGAAGCAATAGTTGCCTTCAGAATACATGTTATGTAGAACTGCAAGGGATTACAGAAGTCAAATGTATTCATTATATGTGAAGAGAAGTCAGTCTCACTCATATTCCAAGTACATACAGAAGGACTGGAGCTCTCCTGGAACATAAACGCCTCCAGCTGGAACTGGATCTTGTCCTCCTGGGACCGAGGCATGAAGCGGGAGCTGGAAGCTGTAGCCTTGGCATCCACAAAGCACCTGAGAAGTGGTTACAAAGAACAGTCTCAACTATAGCATCAAGGCAAGGCAATTTGTATAGCACATTTAATACACAATGGTAAGTCAAAGTGCTTTACATAAATAGAAAGCACAGTAAAAACAGTTTTGCCATCTGGAGGGAAGAGCTAGGAAGTCTTAGGGAGTTTGTGGTCCAGAGTGGATCTAAACGGATCTTCAGCACACGACTGCTACCCGTTAAGGCACTTCATACTGATCAAGTTTCAATCTCCCCTTTTGCCAAGACACCTCAAACTGCACCACGCAGCCCTAAATCCCTCTTCCAGGGATATCTATGCAGTTCAAGTTTCCAAATGGTTTGTCCACTTATCCAAGTTTACCAAATTTAACCCAATCACAGGCTTTAGTCCCAATTCTCCCAGCTCTTTCAACCAGACAGCAATATTTAAGATGCATTAAAAGTCAGAAATAAAGATAATACATAAACAAAAAAAACAAAAAAAAAACAGGAGCAATTAAAAGAATAAAGAGAATATGTAGAAGATACAATGCAACTATACCTTACCCATAACTCTGTGACAAAGGGTTACAAAAGGAGTCCTAGAACATGAAGCTCCAGGACCTTACCCATGATTCTCAATGAAGGAATATCTCGGAAGGGAGTTCACATCAGGTCCTTGAGTGGCCACACAGCTGTCCACAAACACACGCAGAGGTACGTGATTGTACACCTTCACAGATGCCTCGATGTTAATAAAGCCACCCAGATAGTAAGAGTTTGAAGGCCTCTGATAGGACCAATCATCTACCAAAAAAGAACTTTTAGGCACAGCCACAATCTCAATGTTAAAGACATAAACCTGTACTTACCCATCATGAGCTTCAGGGAGAACAGCAAGACTTCTTCACCAACCTCCGTTGAGGCATAAGGGACCCATGTTGGCCTCAAGGCATCACTGCTTACATTTTGAAGCCTGCGGTTCATGAAGGTACCCATTAAAATGGTCTCAAAGCTGCACAAGCAGCATGCAGAAAGTCAAAAGACTGCTTACCTTTGATAATGGCATTGAATACCAACAACTGCATCATCGGCCCGGGTGATTGGAGTACCAGCAAGTGCCTCAGGGGTGTAGGTGAGAGAGAAGGTGTAGACAAGCTCATCCTCGGTCATCTGTAAGAGATTGTGGTTACCATGAAGGTCATCCCAAAGACAGTGCACTCTTATTACTACCAATGGGAGAAGTGCATTGTGCAATATGGGGCAACTCCTAAATAAGAGCCAATTGGTAAAAAAAAATTTGGTGTTCTCATTGAAGTGCAGGTCTCAGACTCCGGATTAAATGTGCCGTTCCAGGTTAAACTAGCTTTAACACTAGTCATTCTTGTTTAAGCACCATTCATACCATTTATGGGATAGTTCATGTCAGATTTTTGGTTTGGAGAGTTGTTAAAAGGCAAACGGTTTGAGAAACCAGGGTTACACATTCAACCAGGACTTTGTTTCAGCTGTCCTGGCATTGCTGATGCTGCAACAAGTGAACAGACTTTCCTTGAAAGATTTTGGCTATCATCTGCCACAAACCCCCCATTAGGATTAAAAAGTTCTTACCATCAGCACGCTGTTGCAGTCCTGTAGTTCATACTCAAAGATGAGCACCCTAGATGCAGTGTCCTGACCAACAACAGGACATCCACCTAGAGACAGACCAGTTGGCTGGATCAACTGACCATTGCTGAACAAGTCCTGCTGGACCTCCACAAGTACCCGGTTCTCATTACATTGAACAGCGACACTGCTGGGAGTCACAGGTTGCCTCAACTGGAAGTTCACCGCCAACTCGCTCTGGACCTCAGGAACAATGGGATACTTCCAATCCAAAGGCTTCACTGGACCCTGCAACAGCTGCTTCTCCTGAAGACCAAAAGGATCCTGTGCAAGATTTCTGGAGACTGGACTCAAAGGACTCTGAAACTGAGAAGCCACTTGCAAAGGGTTCCAGACCCCTAGAGACGTACGGGCAGGACTGTTGGAAGCTGGATCTGATTTTGGCCTCATGCTTCTTGGACTTTGACTGTACCTCAAACTTCCCCATGCATCAGACAAATCAAATGCAACAAGCACAACCACCACTAACACACCTTGCAGAAGCTCCATTCTAACAAACATTAACACAAATGCCACAACAAACACCAGTGCTTGGCTTGGCCATTTTGTACATTTTTGAATTAAGGTGGCTCCTCCCCTTTTAGCTTAATTGATTACCTTTGATTCTTCCCTGGACCTGTAGAGTTACGTTCTATAATGTCACTAGCCAATTGAAGGCTTGAGGTTAATCTAAAGTAATTTGACAATTAAAAAAACTGAATTTGACCATTATAGAAACTTCATTTAATCTAAAAAGCACCTGAACTCACACAAATAGAGATTATTCATTCATTCAACATCTTTAAAAAACAGATCACAGACAAATCCATATCCATTTACATATATTATATATATCTTCCAAGGGGTTTTTTCCCTCCTAGGACTTTTTTCCCAGTGCTAGCACGCTGGGTTTTTCTCCTAGGGGTTTTTTTCCACCCCTGGAAGTCAGCCGACATTGGCTTAATGTAGCACCATCTTGTATATGTTACATATTACCACGCTTGTTTGTACAGCTTATTTTTAACCACTTCCCTTTTTTCTGTGCTTCTAATATGTAAAGCTACTTTGAAACAATTACCAATTGTAAAAGCGCTATATAAATAAATTTGACTTGACTTGACAAAAGTTGTTAGTTTATGCTAGGTACACCACAAGATAATTGGGCTGATTTCTCCTCTTCTGACAATCCTAGGTATGTCCCAATTATCTTGATGGTTCTACAGATTGTCTTATCAGATTTTTTTGTGGTGTGAGGTGTGTTAATGCCGAGTTCAGACTGCACAATTTTAGCCCCGATTTTGGCTCGCCGACAGGTTTTGAGAAATCACTGACAAATGCCTGAAATCACAAGCAAATCGGAGCTCGTTCACGTGAGTGACAATCACGCAGTGTGAACGCGCAAAGACGCGATCTGAGAGAATCGCCGACGTGTCGCCGACGTCCGTGAAATATTTGGCATGCTAAATATCTGGACCTGTCGGCGATTCAAAATCCTGCTTTGTGAAAAGTGTTCTAACTGAAAACTACATCGGCGATGAGACGGCCAATGAGAGCGCAAGATACAGAGCAGCGGGGAGTTCGGGGAGGAGTTATAGACCACAACATCAGCAAGCATGGCTTCATTTCAGATAAACATTACAATTCTATCAAACAGAAACAAAGCACAAACATTTGCTTGACCCTCCGCAACAGCAGCACATTGAAAAGTTATGTATTTACCTCCAACTCTCGTTGCAGAACACAAAATCCACAGTCTCCTCAACCATTTCCTCCTCCATATTCTTTTTTCTTTTTCTTGTTTTCGCTACAAATCAGCGCACCAGCAATTCATATTACATATCGTTTTTAATAATAATAATAACTCCGGTCTTGCGTGATATGGCGTTGTTTCCTTGTCACATCTCGCGTGTGTTTGGTTGTGAAACGTAGTTTGCGTGCCAGACAGAGTTGTCAGCGATTCTTCCTATTGTAAAGTCATGCAGTGTGAAACCTTCTGTCGCCGATCCATCGTGCAGTATGAACACAGCAGCGACTGAATGCTGGCCAAGATAGTCATGCAGTGTGAAAAGAACAGTGACCCGACTACTTTGATAATCGTGCAGTCTGAACTCTGCTAAAGAGTGACTGAATCTACTCAGAAGAACGTCAGAGATGCCCCGATCACGAATCGTAAACATGTTGAATATTTACAATAAGAAATCCTGATGCGTTGGGGGAAACCCAGAGGACAAATGTGTGCACGCTCTGGAGATTATCACGTGAAACAAAACAATATCCAATCAGAAAGTGAGCTGACAGAAGCATAAACACTGTCATGGCGCAGAACAAAGTTAAATTTGGACAGCAAAGATGGAGGATCAGCTTGTTGATTTGTGGCAACAGCATGAGTGTTTAAATGTGTCCTGTAAAACATACCAAAGTCATTCCAACCACTATCAACGCAATTTCTTCCAGTCTATCGTCAGTGATCTTTACTCTGAAGATTTGAGAGATTTTGCAAGACCAATTTGCTGCTTGATTTCCTATAGGGTTTTATAATGGAGTTTTTCCATTTGAGTAAAATAAAGCCCGTGCTAAACATAACTTGTCAAAACTTTGATGTTTTGTTTCACAATATACACGTGCCAAACTGCCTCTACTTCTAAAAATGTCTTTTAAAAAAATGAACATAACTGCTTCAAAATATATTTCATGCATGTAAGTAATTTACATTGTAGAAAAAATTGTCAAAGTATTGTCAAGTTATGTTTACCACAGGCTTTATTTTACACAAAAGAACCCACAGGAAAATCTCAAAGGAAACAGCAGTGAATCAGTCTTCTGGGTCCTGATGTCATACCTGCACCACTCTATAGGCACAGTGTTTCTTTACGTGTCATCCTAAACTACTGGCTTGGCAGCAGAATACATTTAGTCATTCACAGATCCGTGTGAACGGGGATCGTTTGACAACGTTGTTTGGATGTGTAACTTTTCAAAAATGCAAAGGAAAACTTCCCTTGTAGTACTTTTGTTGTGTAAACATACATACCCTGCATCTCAAATGCCCCCTAGGTCATGAGTCTGTCTAAACTATTGTGGCCAACTCCCTTATCAGTGCCCTGACTACTGAACTAGGGAGCTGACTGAGACCCACGCTTAGTTCAGTTAAAAGGTCATGAAACCCCAAAACACGTTTTTTGAGATGTAAACAGATATGTATAGGCTGCACGTCATTGAAAACACTAAAGGTACTCAATGTTATTCATAAGTGAAAAATAATTATTTTTGCATTTTTCAGAGCGATTTCCGTCTTCCGGTTTGAAGTCGGAGCAATGTCACAAAATCTGACGTCATCGTGTACTTTCGGCTCAGGTATGGGCATGGTTGAACATGCTGACAGACCGTTTTGAGCGATTCTCGACATATATTCATGACATAAAGCTCATTTAATCCAATCACTGCAGTGTAGTATGCATAATATAATTGCGGTATTATGCATGAGGAAGTATCACTTTTCTCGCCTCGCTCTCTTGTCATTCAGAGACATATCTTTGGTGTTCATTTCCTCAGTGCTACAACACAATGTGTTTTCCTGAGACGTGACCAGAGCAGAGGTTTGTGTGCATGTGGATTGTTTTGCTGTAATCTACAGGCACAAATGGAAAATATGTTCGCGTGAGATCACATTACAGCAGAGAATTGAAATGTCACAAAAGTGCAGCTCATTCACCTCTGCCTGCTCTAGCAGCGTTCAAACACACGAGCCATAGGCGGTTTCCTTCAGCACAGCAGCACATGTTTGTATTTTGCTTGCGATGCGGTCAGAACTGGAGTTTGAACACAAACACATGAAAAATATGACATGCTATACATGCAGAGCGCGCATATGATCGGTTTCAGCGCAGAGCTTTGCATTGTTTAACAATAGCCACGTGGCACATAGCTCATACAGAAAGTATCCATGTTGAAAGTTATCACACATTCTCCAGCACCAAACATTAACCAGCACGGTGTAGTTATGCACACATTTCATCAAGTCTTCATATGAATTCTGTGCAAACTGGACACAGTGGTGTAGCCTGTCTGAACACGATGACATGATTCTAATTGACAAAAGACTGATTTTGAGACTGCAGTGCTTGTAAACGTAATTAAAGTGGCCTATTATATATTCTTTCTCCCTTGTGCTTGGGAGTTGTCATTTTCTCCATGCTCATATTCATTATTCTGTATGAGTGTGTTCTATGTCTGTGCTTCATTGGTTGTTCTCTCCCCCTCTACACTCATTTTCCAGAGCTTTATGCACCTTTACAGAGTTTTTGAAGCTCAGAGGTGTGAATGACCAGGGTAAAACAGGGGTTTCATGACCCTTTAGTGGAGTGCTCATCTAATGAGCTGAATTGGGTGTTAAGTGAGAAATACAAGGGACATACCAGGACTGAAAACCACTGCATTAACAAATGAACTCACTACAAGGCTTTCCAATTTTACAATCTAGAAGCCAAAAGCTTGTCTATTATAGGAATATGTAAAGAGTACCTGAGCTCAAACAATAGTCTAGAGATATTGGAGTACAGATTAGAACGAAATTAGTTAGTTTTGTACAATCACTAGGGATTGATGTGATCAAGCGTCAGTGGAAGTTGTTTCCCCTTTATAAAGTCATAGGCTCTTTGAGAGCACAGGAATATGAAAGGGGGACTAGTGCAATTGTCACCCAGACATGAAGCAAAAATGACAAGTCAGATACATGCATGGATCAATGATGTCAGATTTATTGAGAAACAGCCTTTCGCTCTTGAACCATTACGGGACCAAGTGATGCCTTGCCTTCCCACTGAACACCTGAAGAAATAAATAAATTCAAGCACTTGAAAGTCAAGAGCAACCTTAGGAAGCACAAAAGCTACCAACCTCCATAGGGAGAAGCGACAAGTTCACCAGCAGGACCACATGTAGAGTCACAGCAACCACAAACTTGGTTGTTTCCATCAGCAGCAAACCACCTGTGTTAAGATACACAGCAACTCCAGCATGAGCAGACTCATCTTTGAAGTCAAAGACTTGGTCCCAAAGAAAAAAAAAAAAAAAAAAAGAAAAGAAACATACCCATTGGCGAAGGAACAGGATTTGCTCTGAGCATCACTTGGTACAGAAGCAATAGTTGCCTTCAGAATACATGTTATGTAGAACTGCAAGGGATTACAGAAGTCAAATGTATACATTATATAGGTGAAGAGAAGTCAGTCTCACTCATATTCCAAGTACATACAGAAGGACTGGAGCTCTCCTGGAACATAAACGCCTCCAGCTGGAACTGGATCTTGTCCTCCTGGGACCGAGGCATGAAGCGGGAGCTGGAAGCTGTAGCCTTGGCATCCACAAAGCACCTGAGAAGTGGTTACAAAGAACAGTCTCAACTATAGAATCAAGGCAAGGCAATTTGTATAGCACATTTAATACACAATGGTAAGTCAAAGTGCTTTATGTAAAGAATAGAACAAGGAATAGAAATAACAGTAAAAACAGTTTTGCCATCTGGATGGAAGAGCTAGGAAGTCTTAGGGAGTTTGTGGTCCAGAGTGGATCTAAATGGATCTTCCTCACGCGACTGCACTGCTACCAGTTAAGGCACTTCATACTGATAAAGTTTCAATCTCCCCCTTTGCCAAGACACCTCATACTGCACCACACATCTCCGGAAGGAGGATTTAGGGCTATCTATGCAACGCAGTTCAAGTTTCCAAATGGTTTGTCCACTCATCCAAGTTTACCAAATTTTAACCTAATCACAGGCTTTAGTCCTAATTCTCCCAGCTCTTTCAACCAGACAGCGATATTTAAAATGCATTAAAAGTCAGAAATAAGATAAGAAAAAAAAAGCAATTAAAATAATAAAGAGAATATGTATAAGATACAATGCAACTAGACATTACCCATAACTCTGTGACAGTGTTACAAAAGGAGTCCTAGAACATGAAGCTCCAGGACCTTACCCATGATTCTCAATGAAGGAATATCTCGGAAGGGAGTTCACATCAGGTCCTTGAGTGGCCACACAGCTGTCCACAAACACACGCAGAGGTACGTGATTGTACACCTTCACAGATGCCTCGATGTTAATAAAGCCACCCAGATAGTAAGAGTTTGAAGGCCTCTGATAGGACCAATCATCTACCAAAAAAGGGAACTTTTAGGCACAGCCACAATCTCAATGTTAAAGACATAAACCTGTACTTACCCATCATGAGCTTCAGGGAGAACAGCAAGACTTCTTCACCAACCTCCTTTGAGGCATAAGGGACCCATGTTGGCCTCAAGGCATCACTGCTTACATTGTGAAGCCTGCGGTTCATGAAGGTACCCATTAAAATGGTCTCAAAGCTGCACAAGCATCATGCAGAAAGTCAAAATACTGCTTACCTTTGATAATGGCATTGAATACCAACAACTGCATCATCGGCCCGGGTAATTGGAGTACCAGCAAGTGCCTCAGGGGTGTAGGTGAGAGAGAAGGTGTAGACAAGCTCATCCTCGGTCATCTGTAAGAGATTGTGGTTACCATGAAGGTCATCCCAAAGACAGTGCACTCTTATTACCAATGGGAGAAGTGCATTGTGCAATATGGGGAAACTCCTAAATAAGAGCCAATTGGTAAAAAAAAAAAAAAAAAACACTGCCTTTAGAAGCTTTGGTGTTCCCATTGAAGTGCAGGTCTCAGACTCCGGATTAAATGTGCCGTTCCAGGTTAAAAACTAGCTTTAACTAGTCATTCTTGTTTAAGCAGCATTCATACCATTTATGGGATAGTTCAGGTCAGATTTTTGGTTTGGAGAGTTGTTAAAAAGGCAAACGGTTTGAGAAATCAGGGTTACACATTCAAACAGGACTTTGTCTCAGCTGTCCTGGCATTGCTAATGCTGCAACAAGTGAACAGACTTTCCTTAAAGATTTTGGCTATCCTCTGCCACAAACCCCCCATTAGGATTAAAAAGTTCTTACCATCAGCACGCTGTTGCAGTCCTGTAGTTCATACTCAAAGATGAGCACCCTAGATGCAGTGTCCTGACCAACAACAGGACATCCACCTAGAGACAGACCAGTTGGCTGGATCAACTGACCATTGCTGAACAAGTCCTGCTGGACCTCTACAAGTACCCGGTTCTCATTGCATTGAACCGCGACACTGCTGGGAGTCACAGGTTGCCTCAACTGGAAGTTCACTGCCAACTCGCTCTGGACCTCAGGAACAAGGGGATACTTCCAATCCAAAGGCTTCACTGGACCCTGCAACAGCTGCTTCTCTTGAAGGCCAAAGGGATCCTGTGCAAGATTTCTGGAGACTGGACTCAAAGGACTCTGAAACTGAGAAGCCACTTGCAAAGGGTTCCAGACCCCTAGAGAAGAACGGTCAGGACTGTTGGAAGCTGGATCTGATTTTGGCTTCATGCTTCTTGGACTTTGACTGTACCTCAAACTTCCCCATGCATCAGACAAATCAAATGCAACAAGCACAACCACCACTAACACACCTTGCAGAAGCTCCATTCTAGTAAACATTAACACAAATGCCACAACAAACACCAGTGCTTGGCTTGGCCATTTTGTACATTTTTGAATTAAGGTGGCTCCTCCCCTTTTAGCTTAATTGATTACCTTTGATTCTCCCCTAGACCTGTAGAGTTTATGCATTAGCAAATGAGAACGTTCTATAATGTCACTAGCCAATTGAAGGCTTGAGGTTAATCTAAAGTAATTTGACAATTTAAAAAACTGAATTTGACCATTATAGAAACTTCATTTAATCTAAAAAGCACCTGAACTCACACAAATAGAGATTATTCATTCATTCAACATCTTTAAAAAACAGATCACAGACAAAAGTTGTTAGTTTATGCTAGTTACACACCACAAAATAATTGGGCTGATTTCTCCTCTTCTGACAATCCTAGGTATGTCCCAATTATCTTGACGGTTCTACAGATTATCTTATCAGATTTTTTTGTGGTGTGAGGTGTGTTAATGCCGAGTTCAGACTGCACGATTTTAGCCCCGATTTTGGCTCGCTGACAGGTTTTGAGAAATCACTGACAAATGGCCGAAATCACAAGCAAATCGGAGCTCGTTCACGCGAGCGACAATCACGCAGTGTGAACGAGCAAAGACGCGATCTGAGAGAATCGTGAAATATTTGGCATGCTAAATATCTGGACCTGTCGGCGATTCAAAATCCTGCTTTGTGAAAAGTGTTCTAACTGAAAACTACATCGGCGGTGACCGACGGCCAATGAGAGAGCAAGATACAGAGCAGCGGGGAGTTCGGGGAGGAGTTATAGACCACAACATCAGCAAGCATGGCTTAATTTCAGATAAACATTACAATTCTATCAAACAGAAACAAAGCACAAACATCTGCTTGACCATCTGCAACAGCAGCACATTGAAAAGTTATGTATTTACCTCCAACTCTCGTTGCAGAACACAAAATCCACAGTCTCCTCAACCATTTCCTCCTCCATATTCTTTTTTTCTTTTTCTTGTTTTCGCTACAAATCAGCGCACCAGCAATTCATATTACATATCGTTTTTAATAATAATAATAACTCCGGTCTTGCGTGATATCGCGTTGTTTCCTTGTCACATCTCGCGTGTGTTTGGTTGTGAAACGTAGTTTGCGTGCCAGACAGAGTTGTCAGCGATTCTTCCTATTGTAAAGTCATGCAGTGTGAAACCTTCTGTCGCCGATCCATCGTGCAGTATGAACACAGCAGCGACTGAATGCTGGCCAAGATAGTCAGGCAGTGTGAAAAGAACAGTGACCCGACTACTTTGATAATCGTGCAGTCTGAACTCGGCTTAAGAGTGACTGAATCTACTCAGAAGAACGTCAGAGGTGCCCCGATCACGAATCGTAAACATGTTGAATATTTACAATAAGAAATCCTGATGCGTTGGGGGAAACCCAGAGGACAAATGTGTGCACGCTCTGGAGATTATCACGTGAAACAAAACTATGTCCAATCAGAAAGTGAGCTGACAGAAGCATAAACACTGTCATGGCGCAGAACAAAGTTAAATTTGGACAGTAAAGATGGAGGATCAGCTTGTTGATTTGTGGCAACAGCATGAGTGTTTAAATGTGTCCTGTAAAACATACCAAAGTCATTCCAACCACTATCAACGCAATTTCTTCCAGTCTATCGTCAGTGATCTTTACTCTGAAGATTTGAGAGATTTTGCAAGACCAATTTGCTGCTTGATTTCCTATAGGGTTTTATAATGGAGTTTTTCCATTTGAGTAAAATAAAGCCTGTGCTAAACATAACTTGTCAAAACTTTGATGTTTTGTTTCACAATATACACGTGCCAAACTGCCTCTACTTCTAAAAATGTCTTTTAAAAAAATGAACATAACTGCTTCAAAATATATTTCATGCGTGTAAGTAATTTACATTGTAGAAAAAATTGTCAAAGTATTGTCAAGTAATGTTTACCACAGACTTTATTTTACACAAAAGAACCCACAGGAAAATCTCAAAGGAAACAGCAGTGAATCAGTCTTCTGGGTCCTGATGTCATACCTGCACCACTCTATAGGCACAGTGTTTCTTTACGTGTCATCCTAAACTACTGGCTTGGCAGCAGAATACATTTAGTCATTCACAGATCCGTGTGAACGGGGATCGTTTGACAACGTTGTTTGGATGTGGAACTTTTAAAAAATGCAAAGGAAAACTTCCCTTGTAGTACTTTTGTTGTGTAAACATACATACCCTGCATCTCAAATGCAACCTAGGTCATGAGTCTGTCTAAACTATTGTGGCCAACTCCCTTATCAGTGCCTTGACTACTGAACTAGGGAGCTGACTGAGACCCACGCTTAGTTCAGTTAAAAGGTCATGAAACCCCAAAACACGTTTTTTGAGATGTAAACAGATATGTATAGGCTGCACGTCATTGAAAACACTAAAGGTACTCAATGTTATTCATAAGTGAAAAATAATTATTTTTGCATTTTTCAGAGCGATTTCTGTCTTCCGGTTTGAAAAACTGAGTCGGAGCAATGTCACAAAATCTGACGTCATCGTGTACTTTCGGCCCAAGTATGGGCATGGTTGAACATGCTGACAGACCGTTTTGAGCGATTCTCGACATATATTCATGACATAAAGCTCATTCAATCCAATCACTGCAGTGTAGTATGCATAATATTATAATTGCGGTATTATGCATGAGGAAGTATCAATTTTCTCGCCTCGGTCT
The DNA here is from genome assembly GCF_024489055.1 of Chanodichthys erythropterus. NCBI lineage: Eukaryota > Metazoa > Chordata > Actinopteri > Cypriniformes > Xenocyprididae > Chanodichthys > Chanodichthys erythropterus. The sequence goes on along the minus strand of NC_090238.1, from coordinate 37,613,428 downwards.
CTTGTCATTCAGAGACATATCTTTGGTGTTCGTTTCCTCAGTGCTACAACACAATGTGTTTTCCTGAGACGTGACCAGAGCAGAGGTTTGTGTGCATGTGGATTGTTTTGCTGTAATCTACAGGCACAAATGGAAAATATGTTCGCGTGAGATCACATTACAGCAGAGAATTCAAATGTCACAAAAGTGCAGCTCATTCACCTCTGCCTGCTCTAGCAGCGTTCAAACACACGAGCCATAGGCGGTTTCCTTCAGCACAGCAACACGTGTTTGTATTTTGCTTGCGATGCGGTCAGAACTGGGGGGTATTCCAGAAAGCTTGGTTAACTTACCATTTGATAAACTATAACCTCTGGGTTGATTTACCCCAAACAGGCATACCATGAGTATGTCGGTTCCAAAACACCTGAGAAGAGTCAGTTTAATCAACCTCTGACTGGTTACCCAGAGTTAATGCACGTGCACGGTGCATGTATAAAGACATTTTCAATGGATCGCCGATTTCACGAGTCACCATGGAAACTCAAAGCGAAAAAAAGAGAGCTGGAGGAAGAGTTGGAAGTTTTAATGCATGCTTATGAGGAGTTTAAGCCAATAATATTAAAAAGAAGCAAAACAGCTGCATCGGCTAAAGCAAGAGAGTTGGCTTGGCAAGAAATAACGGACAGAGTAAATGCGTGAGTGTATTAAATTACAAATTTGGTATTGGCTCCCGATTTATTGAAATGCAAAATAATGAAGTATGACTTATACATCCTTTTGAATATGTTAAATCACTATGAAAGCATTTACTTTTCCTGCCATTTATTTCTTTAGCTTGAAATAATAATGTATATTTCTTATTTAATAAGGTGTAATCCTTCTGGAGCCACAAGAACTTTAAGCCAAGTCAAAATGAAACACAAAAACATTCTGCAAAAAGGTAATATTTGATTACACAATTACTGAACTATTATTATAACAGGATTTAGTATATTCATTCTGTCATGCAGCTAACAGAAAGAAGACTGAAGCCCGTCTAACTGGCGGGGGGCCACCACCACCTCCCCTCACCCCATCTGAGGAGCTGGCTCTGTCCCTTAATAAAGGGCGACCAGTGGTTGCTGGCATTCCAGGGGGCAGTTCATCAAACATACTATGCCCCACAAGTGATGGTGAAAAAAGGGTGAAATGTAAGTTTACCTCTATGATTTGTTTTCATTTTTTGTCCTGATAAATTACTATCTCTGTCACTTAAAGGCTAAGATTAAGATTAATTTTTTATGTAGGCTTATTTTATTTAACTGCATATGATGTATTATTTTCTTTGATAATATTGAGAATTTAACGGGTTGTGTGTTCTTATAGATACTGATGGACGGATTGTATTATTGGACTCTCCAGAAAGAACACAATCTGTCACAGTTGTAAGTGATTTGTTGTCAGGTACTCTTAGGTTTACTTAGGTTTTTTTTTTTTTTTTTTTTTTTTTTTTTGCCAAATAATGTATACTTGAATATTTGTCTTGTAGGATCAAGATGATGATGACGATGAAGAGACCACATCTGCTGTGACAGAAGTGGACAATGCTGGTAGATCCACTGAGGTATGATGCATACCATTATGATGTATGGCCCCTTTTTGCATTAGAGTAACAAACTGTCATTGTCCTTTCATAGTACATACCTAGGGATTTGCCCACAGATGAGGGTCCTTCAGCCTCAGCACACAATCTAAGCAGGGTAAGAATTTGTGTCCATGTGTCCATATTTTAATTTTATTGTCTGACCAAACAATCTCATTTATTACATTTTTCCACCTTAGTTGCCAGCAAAGGAGCTGTATAAGGTCCATCTTCAAAAACAAATAAGAAAAAGTGACATGGAGATGGACCTTATACAGCTTCAAATGGAAGAGAAAAGGCTCCTCATTAAAAAAGCAGCACTTGAAATAGAATTACTTGAGAATCGCCTTAAGGTGAGAACTTGTCTGAATATTAATCTGTTGCATGTTAAAAGTGGTCTGTCTGTCTGTCTGTCTGTCTGTCTGTGTCTATCTCTATCTATCTATCTATCTATCTATCTATCTATCTATCTATCTATCTATCTATCTATCTATCTATCTATCTATCTATCTATCTATCTATCTATCTATCTATCTATCTATCTATCTATCTATCTATCTATCTGTATGTATGTATGTATGTATGTATGTATGTGTAAAGCAATATATAAAAAAAAAAAAAAAAAACATTTTAATGTATTTTACTTTTATTGTTTTTCAGGAAATGAAGAAATAAACTGCCTGGCAGACCAGTGCAAAAAAAACTAATAAAAGTAATTTTGACAAATCCTGTCTCTCAAAAGTCTTCCGTCTCTGTTGGCCTCTAAAATCTGTCGGTGTTCCTCTGGGCCATCTTCCTCAATACAAGGAGGGTGGCTCTCTCCTCTTATAGTGGCAATATTGTGAAGCACAACACAAGCCACAATAATGTCGCATGCCCTCTCTGGACTAACCCGGAGCCCACGCAGACACTGAAACCGAGATTTGAGGATCCCTATAGTCATCTCCACCTTGGCCCGTGTTCGGCTGTGAGCCAGGTTAAACCGTGTCTGTGGTCCAGGCTCAGGTTCAAGGTAGGGTGTCATTAAATAGGGCAGACAAGGGTATCCTCTGTCCCCCAGCAAGTAACCATTGTACTGTCCTGTAATGATTGAAGTGTACAACACAAATATAGTAAAAACGAAAAAACAAAAATTGTATAAAGCAAATCATACCCTGCTGAAATGTCTGGCATAATGATGACTCGCGGAAAATTCTGGCATCATGCACAGATCCTGGCCATTTTGCCTCGACATTGGTGATAATTTGGGTTGCCTCACATATTACCTATAGTTAGTGGAAAAAGTAATGACTTTGATGATTTTAAGAAGGGGAAAAAATTAAGTTGTTACCTGTACATTGATACTATGAATAGATTTCCTATTAACATAGTCTCCCTCATTTATTGATGGAGCTTTAATAGGAATGTGAGTGCCATCAATGCACCCAATTACATTTGGAAACCCTGAAACAGAAAGTTATGGAAGTATGAAGTGTGTGCATAATGAATACATGTATAGATATTAATAATATGACTAAATATTAAATATGCGTCATATATTTTACTACAAAGGACAAACCTGCCACTCTGTGGAATTCGTCTTTAATAACAAGCAGAGGTTTATGGCCAGGGAACTGTACAAACGTGGGTAACAACTGTTTAAGTGCCAGACACACTGTACGAACGGCTCTACACACAGTTGCCTTTCCCACATGCTCTGAATCGCCCACACTGTACAAAAAATGGCCAGACGCAAAAAACCTAAGTGCTATGCACAGAATGTTTTCTGTGCTAAGCGCAGAGCCGCGGTTTGTCACATTTGCGATATGCGGTTTTAAAAGACGTGTTAAATAAACTAATGAATCTTTTTAGTATCGCAATACTACTGTAGTACCGCTACACTCTGCAACCCTAATATGAAATGTTGGTATTATGTGTCATTTTATTAAATTGTTGTTACAGTCATCTTGTTTTGTTTGCTTTATGAAGGTCGCCAGCAAGATCAGAGCACAGATTTGATCTGAAATTCAGGCCGCTGGCTCCAAAGGTGGACCTTGACCCAACCTATTCACTTTTCCAAATATTTGTTACACACAGGACAGCAACCAAATCAAGTCAGTTTTGTAGAGCTTTTTACATGCAGGCTGTGTCGGGGCAGCTTTACAGTGATAGCAAAATAATTTTGGCTGCACATCAGCTCTAGAAGAAAATGGTGCCATTGTGCAGCTTAAGTAAGTCCAGTATTGATTCATTCCATCATAAAACTACTTTTTCATAGTTAATTTATCTTATACAACAGCTCTGGATGAAAAGTGATGTCATCATCCAGGACAGTTCAGTTTGCATACAGTGGTGTGCAGTGAAGACAATGAAGACAGATCAAACATTGTTGAATATCAAGTGTCCACAACTAAGCAAGCCAGAAGCAACAGCAGCAAGGAACCACAGCTGCCCCAAAAGGCCTCTCTGAGCATCAGAGTCAAACACTTTAGTCACTGGCCATCAGAGGTTTTAAAGATCTATATCCTAATCCAATCACTTCCATGTTAAAGAAGCTCCGCAAACCCTTACCTGCCAAATTCTTCAGCTTCAGCTTGTTCTCTCGCTAAATCCTACAAGCTCACCATATCCACCTCAATTAACACCATCAATCCACTAAAATGGTCTCGGTGCAGCAGCGTCTTCTCACCTGATTCCGCAGGACCCCACTCTGTTCTTACATTGCCGCTCCCGCAGGAGCTCCTTCCCTGGCAAACCTTGCCTTCACCATGCAGCAACGTTATCTCCACGCTCTCGCAGGAGCTCAGTTTGTCTGGCTGATCTTTCCACTGCAGCTGCAACGATGTGCCCTCCACTCCCATAGGAGCCCAGTTCTATAGCAAAAAAAACAAAAAAAAACTTTCTCTCCACCACTGACGAGGCTTACCCATCCAACACAGTGAGTCTTGATCTCCCGTCGGATGCAGCGAGAGCCCTCCCGGTCAGTTTCCATCTTTTTAACTTTTTCCGTCCAGTGAGGCTTACCCATCCGATGCTGCGAGAGCCCTCACAGTCATTTTCCATCATTTCTCCTTTGTCCAACGAGCCTTATCTGTCCTATGCCATGAGTATTGATCTCCCGTCAGATGCAGCGAGAGCCCTCCCAATCATCTTTTTCCGTCCAGTGAGGCTTACCCATCCGACACAATGAGTCTTGATCTCCTGTCGGATGCAGCGAGAGCCCTCCTGGTCAGTTTCCATCTTTTTCCTTCTTTGTCCGGCGAGGCTTACCCATCCGATGCCACGAGTATTGATCTCCTGTTGGATGCAGCGAGAGCCCTCCCGGTCAGTTTCCAACTTTTTAACTTTTTCCATCCAGTGAGGCTTACCCGTCCGACACAGTGAGTCTTGATCTCCCATCGGATGCAGCGAGAGCCCTCCCTGTCAGCTTCCATCATGCTATCCTTCTCTGTCTGGCGAGGCTTACCCGTCTGATGCCACAAGCATTGCTTTTCTGGAGCCTTGGTCTCCCATCTGACGCCGCGAGAGCCTCCCGGTCAGTGCTTCCTTCCTCGTCCGGCGAGGCTTACCCGTCCGAGGTCTTGAGCATTGGTCTCCTGGAGCCTTGGTCTCCCGTCGGATGCCGCGAGAGCCTCCCGGTCGTTCTTCTGTGCTTTACTCTCTGCTCGTCTCCCAGCGAGGCTTACCCATCTGATGTCATGAGCCTTGGTCTCCCATCTGATGCTGCGAGAGCCTCCTGGTCCGTGCTGCTTTCCTTGTCCAGCGAGGCTTACCCCTCCGAGGCCTTGAGCATTGGTCTCCTGGAGCCTTGGTCTCCCGTCGGACGCCGCGAGAGCCTCCTGGTCGAGCCTCTGCTCTTTACTTTCCGCCAGTGTGCTAGCGAGGTTTACCCATCCGATGCCAGGAGCATTGGTCTCCTGGAGCCTTGGTCTCCCATCGGATGCTGCGAGAGCTCTCCTGGCCAGGCATTCAAATTTCTTTCATCCCGCCATCAGCCAATGGAACCCACTCACCTGTTGCCGGGGGCCGCTCCCGGCAGAGGCTGAGTGGGCCCCTGTTGGCTGGTCATTCTTAAACCATGTCGCCCCTCGTCTTTCGGTTGGTAGGGCTCACCAGTTTGACACTGAGCATTGGTCTCCTGTCAGACGTAACCAGAGCCCTCCCGATCGGCCGCTCCAAATCACGCGCTCCCCGTCAATTGGTCGGTAGGGCCCGTCTACCTGGCGATGCACAATCCCGTCAGAGGCAGCACGGACCCCCCCGCTCAGATGGTTTAACTCATACTGCTCCTCATTTATCGGCCGGTAGGGCTTTACGCATCTGATACAATGAGCCTTGGTCTCCCATCAGATGTCACGAGCCCTCCCGATTGGTCGTTCCAAATTTCAGCTACCCATCGTTTGTCGGCTAGTAGGGCCCATCCGCCTTGTACAGAGATGCACTCCTGTCAGTGGCAACATGGGCTCTCCTGGTCAAGTGACCAGGCTTCTTGAAATGCCAGTCCGCCAATTCTCGGCGTCTTTTGGGGGTCTTTAGTCTGGCGGCTGTCCTTTTTGCTCTTTTGCTTTTTTTTGGGGGGGGAGTACTCTAGGTTCGGGCCAAAATTCCGAGCTCGGAGCCCTCTCCCCGGACAGCACGCCAAATACGCAAAACTTTACTCCATTTAATTATATGGATATGTGAACTCGTAAAATGCTATACACGCGGAGCGCGCATATAATCTGTTTCAGCACGGAGCTTTGCGTTGTTTAACACTAGCCACGTGGCACATAGCTCATACAGAAAGTATCCTTGTTGAAAGTTAATTCACACATTCTCCTACACCAAACATTAACCAGCATGGTGTAGTTATGCACACATGTCATCTGAACGCGACATTATTCTAAGACAAGACTTTTTGAGACTGCAGTGCTTGTGAAACTTAATTAAAGTGGCCTATTATATATTCTCATTTCTCCCTTGTGCTAGGGAGTTGTCATTTTCTCCATGCTCATTTATTCTGTATAATGTGTTCTATGTCTGTGCTTCATTGGTTGTTCCCCCTGAAAACCACTGCATTAACAAATGAAAACTCACTAGAATGTAAAATTTGGGGAAAGAACCTAGATTAAAGCAATCTAGAAACTAAAAGCTTGGCCATTATAGAAAATTAGATAAGTACCCGAGCTCAAACAATAGTCTAGAGATTAAATATTTGAGTACAGATCAGAACAAAACGTGTTTTGTACAATCACTAGGGATCGATGTGATCAAGCTTCAGTGGAAGATTACTATTTCCCTTTTATAAAAGGATAGGCATAGGCTCTTTGAGAGCACAGGAATATGAAAGGGGGACTAGTGCAATTGTCACCCAGACATGAAGCAAAAATGACAAGATACATGCAAGGATCAATGATGTCAGATTTATTGAGAAACAGCCTTTCGCTCTTGAACCATTACAGGACCAAGTGATGCCTTGCCTTCCCACTGAACACCTGGAGAGAAAAAAAAAAAAAAAAAAAAAAAAAAAAAAATTAAAGCACTTGAAAGTCAAGAGCAACCTTAGGAAGCACAAAAGCTACCAACCTCCATAGGGAGAAGTGGCAAGTTCACCAGCAGGACCACATGTAGAGTCACAGCAACCACAAACTTGGTTGTTTCCATCAGCAGCAAACCACCTGTGTTAAGATACACAGCAACTCCAGCATGAGCAGACTCATCTTTGAAGTCAAAGACTTGGTCCAAAAGAAAAAAAAAAAAAAGAAACCTACCCATTGGCGAAGGAACAGGATTTGCTCTGAGCATCACTTGGTACAGAAGCAATAGTTGCCTTCAGAATACAGGTTATGTAGAACTGCAAGGGATTACAGAAGTCAAAATGTATACATTATGTGTGAAGAGAAGTCAGTCTCACTCATATTCCAAGTACATACAGAAGGACTGGAGCTCTCCTGGAACATAAACGCCTCCAGCTGGAACTGGATCTTGTCCTCCTGGGACCGAGGCATGAAGCGGGAGCTGGAAGCTGTAGCCTTGGCATCCACAAAGCACCTGAGAAGTGGTTACAAAGAACGGTCTCAACTATAGCATCAAGGCAAGGCAATTTGTATAGCACATGTCATACACAATGGTAAGTCAAAGTGCTTTATATAAATAGAGCAAGGAATAGAAATAACAGTAAAAACGGTTTTGCCATCTGGATGGAAGAGCTAGGAAGTCTTAGGGAGTTTTTTTTTGTGGTCCATCAGAGTGAATCTACACAGATCTTCCTCACACGACTGGACTGCTACCAGTTAAGGCACTTCATACTGATAAAGTTTCAATCTCCCCTTTTGCCAAGACACCTTATACTGCACCACAGCCCTAAATCTCTCTTCCGGAGACATCTATGCAACGCAGTTCAAATTTCCATATGGTTTTTCCACTTATCCAAGTTTACCAAATTTTAACCTAATCACATAGGCTTTCGTCCTAATTCTCCCAGCTCTTTCAACCAGACAGCGATTTTAATGCATTTTAAATAAGTCAGAAGATAAAGATATAAAAATACACAAAAAAAAAAAAAACAGGAAAAGCAATTAAAAGAATAAAGAGAATATGTATAAGATACAATGCAACTAGACCTTACCCATAACTCTGTGACAAAGTGTTACAAAAGGAGTCCTATAGCATGAAGTTCCATGACCTTACCCATGATTCTCAATGAAGGAATATCTTGGAAGGGAGTTCACATCAGGTCCTTGAGTGGCCACACAGCTGTCCACAAACACACGCAGAGGTACGTGATTGTACACCTTCACAGATGCCTCGAGGTTAATAATGCCACCCAGATAGTAAGAGTTTAAAGGCCTCTGATAGGACCAATCATCTACAAAAAAGGGAACATTTTAGGCACTGCCACAAAAATCACAAGGTTAAATATAAACATGTACCAACCCACCATGAGCTTCAGGGAGAACAGCAAGACTTCTTCACCAACCTCCTTTGAGGCATAAGGGACCCATGTTGGCCTCAAGGCATTACTGCTTACATTTTGAAGCCTGCGGTTCATGAAGGTACCCATTAAAATAGTCTCAAAGCTGCACAAGCAGCATGCAGAAAGTCAAAAGACTGCTTACCTTTGATAATGGCATTGAATACCAACAACTGCATCATCGGCCCGGGTAATTGGAGTACCAGCAAGTGCCTCAGGGGTGTAGGTGAGAGAGAAGGTGTAGACAAGCTCATCCTCGGTCATCTGTAAGAGATTGTGGTTACCATGAAGGTCATCCCAAAGACAGTGCACTCTTATTACTACCAATGGGAGAAGTGCATTGTGTAATATGGGGCAACTCCTAAATAAGAGCCAATTGGTAAAAAACACTGCCTTTAGAAGCTTTGGTGTTCCCATTGAAGTGCAGGTCTCAGACTCCGGATTAAATGTGCTGTTCCAGGTTAAAAACTAGCTTTAACACTAGTCATTCTTGTTTAAGCACCATTCATACCATTTATGGGATAGTTCAGGTCAGATTTTTGGTTTGGAGAGTGGTTTAAAAAAGGCAAACAGTTTGAGATATCAGGGTTACACATTCAAACAGGACTGTCTCAGCTGTCCTGGCATTGCTGATGCTGCAAAAAGTGAACAGACTTTCCTAAAAAGAGATTTTGGCTATCATCTGCCACAAACCCCCCATTAGGATTAAAAGTTCTTGTCCTGACCAACAACAGGACATCCACCTAGAGACAGACCAGTTGGCTGGATCAACTGACCATTGCTGAACAAGTCCTGCTGGACCTCTACAAGTACCCGGTTCTCATTACATTGAACCGCTACACTGCTGGGAGTCACAGGTTGCCTCAACTGGAAGTTCACCGCCAACTCGCACTGGACCACAGGAACAATGGGATACTTCCAATCCAAAGGCTTCACTGGACCCTGCAACAGCTGCTTCTCCTGAAGACCAAAAGGATCCCGTGAAAGGCTTGTGGAGACTGGACTCAAAGGACTCTGAAACTGAGAAGCCACTTGCAAAGGGTTCCAGACCCCTAGAGGAGAATGGGCAGGACTTTTGGAAGTTGGATCTGATTTTGGCCTCATGCTTCTTGGACTTTGACTGTACCTCAAACTTCCCCATGCATCAGACAAATCAAATGCAACAAGCACAACCACCACTAACACACCTTGCAGAAGCTCCATTCTAACAAACATTAACACAAATGCCACAACACACACCAGTGCTTGGCTTGGCCATTTTGTACATTTTTGAATTAAGGTGGCTCCTCCCCTTTTAGCTTAATTGATTACCTTTGATTCTCCCCTAGACCTGTAGAGTTTATGCATTAGCAATTGAGAACGTTCTATAATGTCACTAGCCAATTGAAGGCTTGAGGTTAATCTAAAGTAATTTGACAATTTAAAAAACTGAATTTGACCATTATAGAAACTTCATTTAATCTAAAAAGCACCTGAACTCACACAAATAGAGATTATTCATTCATTCAACATCTTTAAAAAACAGATCACAGACAAAAGTTGGAGCTCGTTCACGCGAGGGACAATCACGCAGTGTGAACGAGCAAAGACACGTTCTGAGAGAATCGCCGACGTATCACCGACACCCGTGAGATATTTGGCATGCTATATATCTGGACCTGTCGGCGATTCAAAATCCTGCTGTGTGAAAAGTGTTCGAACTGAAAACTACATCGGCGATGACCGACGGCCAATGAGAGAGCAAGATACAGAGCAGTGGGGAGTTCGGGGAGGAGTTATAGACCACAACATCAGCAAGCATGGCTTCATTTCAGATAAATATTACAATTCTGTCAAACAGAAACAAAGCACAAACATTTGCTTGACCATCCGCAACAGCAGCACATTGAAAAGTTATGTATTTACCTCCAACTCTCGTTGCAGAACACACAATCCACAATCCTCCTCCATATTCTTTTTTTCTTTTTCTTGTTTTCGCTACAAATCAGCGCACCAGCAATTCATATTGCAAGCTTCTTGCCGGCTACCGTTTTTAATAATAATAATAACTCCGGTCTTGCGTGATATCGCGTTGTTTCCTTGTCACATCTCGCGTGTGTTTGGTTGTGAAACGTAGTTTGCGTGCCAGACAGAGTTGTCAGCGATTCTTCCTATTGTAAAGTCATGCAGTGTGAAACCTTCTGTCGCCGATCCATCGTGCAGTATGAACATAGCTCCGGGGAGCGGGGATCCCACCTGGATCGGCGGGCGCCGGCCTTCACCTTCAGGTGGGGGATCGCCAGCCACCCTCTGACTCGCGCGCGCGTTAGACTCCTTGGTCCGTGTTTCAAGACGGGTCGGGTGGGTGGCCGACCTCACCGCGGACCTCGGGCGCCTGCTGTACGAGGGCCGGTCCCCGCCCCAGCGGCGCGGTGCGTTCGGAGGCGGACTGAGGACAGTTCGCCCCGGTCGACGCACGCTAAATGCTGGCCAAGATAGTCATGCAGTGTGAAAAGAACAGTGACCCGACTACTGTGATAATCTACTGTGCAGTCTGAACTCGACTTAAGAGTGACTGAATCTACTCAGAAGAACGTCAGAGATGCCCCGATCACGAATCGTAAACATGTTGAATATTTACAATAAGAAATCCTGATGCGTTGGGGGAAACCCAGAGGACAAATGTGTGCACGCTCTGGAGATTATCACGTGAAACAAAACAATATCCAATCAGAAAGTGAGCTGACAGAAGCATAAACACTGTCATGGCGCAGAACAAAGTTAAATTTGGACAGCAAAGATGGAGGATCAGCTTGTTGATTTGTGGCAACAGCATGAGTGTTTAAATGTGTCCTGTAAAACATACCAAAGTCATTCCAACCACTATCAACGCAATTTCTTCCAGTCTATCGTCAGTGATCTTTACTCTGAAGATTTGAGAGATTTTGCAAGACCAATTTGCTGCTTGATTTCCTATAGGGTTTTATAATGGAGTTTTTCCATTTGAGTAAAATAAAGCCTGTGCTAAACATAACTTGTCAAAACTTTGATGTTTTGTTTCACAATATACACGTGCCAAACTGCCTCTACTTCTAAAAATGTCTTTTAAAAAAATGAACATAACTGCTTCAAAATATATTTCATGCATGTAAGTAATATACATTGTAGAAACAATTGTTAAAATATAGCTGCAAGCAGCAATTCGGGGCCAAGCCCCAGAAGGGGCAGTAGCGCAATACGGAGCAGGAAGAGCAAAAACAGCAGAAATTGAATGTGCATGCTAAACAGCTCGTTCAGAAGGACAGGTGGAAATGAAATGAAAATTAATAAAGTTCAGAGAATGAACACGGAATGAACTAAAAACACTTGTTTCTCATTCAAGAGGAATAAAGATTAGTACAATGCTTATTTGGATAAAAAAGGTATCAAAATGACTCATTACACACAATTGTATAAAGGCACCCCACACAGGATTCAAACCCACAACCTCCGGGTCCAATGTCCATTTCTCAACTCATTGCGCCACTGTGCAGGTGAATGTTGGCACACCTGCCGAAGTTCATTAGTTCATGTGAAAATGAACTCAAAATGAAGAATTTTTATAAAACTGCACTGAATGTTATATTTAATAACTACTTTAGATCATTCTGCAGCTCATCATGCTGTAGCGCAATAGTCAAGTCAAGTCAAGTCAAATTTATTTATATAGCGCTTTTACAATTGGTAATCGTTTCAAAGCAGCTTTACATATTAGAAGCACAGAAAAAAAAAGGGAAGTGGTTAAAACTGTACAAACAAGCGTGGTAATATGTAACATATACAAGATGGTGCTACATTAAGCCAATGTCGGCTGACTTCCAGGGGTGGAAAAAACCCCCTAGGAGAAAAACCCAGCGTGCTAGCACTGGGAAAAAAGTCCTAGGAGGGAAAAAACCCCTTGGAAGATATATATATGTAAATGTATATGGAGATCAAAATCTGAATTGTACATTTTTATTATAGAGATTAAAAATCGATTATATATAAATATATGTAAGCGGATACGGGGATCCTGGGCTACGTTGTAGCAATACAGAGCAGGAAGAGGAAAAACAGCAGAAAATGAACAAACATGAAACAGCTGGTTCAGAATTACGGGCGAAAATGAACTCAGAACTTATGTACATAAGCTTAGATGAAAATGAACACAGCATGAAACAAAAAGCATTTATTTCTAATCCAAGAGGCAGTAAAGGAATCAAAACACACTATTTCATAAAACCGCTCCACCTGGGATTCAAACCCACTATCTTGGGGTGCAGAGCTCATCAGGTAACTGGCTTTACACATTGAGCTACTTGAGGATGCACATTCAACAATCTGTGGAAGAGAACTTTTAGTGTAAGAAAGAATTTACAAAAAAGCATTACTTAGCATGCTAACCATATTAGCATGCTAAGCTAACTTAATGCTAATGAAGCTCATGGTTAACTTGATAGCTGAAGAGCCACATTAAAGAGAATGACAACTGGTTAGCATGCTAAGCAATTAGCATGCTAAGCTAACTAGCATAAGACAACAAACACAAGCAAGGTCACATTCAGAGATGAATATCTTGGGAATGGTAGCGAATATCAAAAATCCATTCAGTCATTTCTGTGCGGCTCGGTCCAAAGATCACCTGAGCTGATTTTGGACAAAATTGGACAAAAATTGTAGGAGGAGTAGTGAAAAAATGGAATACTGTACTTTTCAAAATGGCCACTACTGTACTGGGTGGAGTCTTAATGTAAGATATTGAATGTGATCAGTATGAAGAGAGGAATCAGTTGTATTGACATTCATTTTTCTGGAACAAAGGGTTCAAAAGTTATAACCTTTACAAAAGTGAATATTTGAACTGGTGGTGGCGCTATAGACTTAGTCCTAGATACTCCAAAGTTGGTCAAATTACTTTTAATTACTATCACTACAAGCATGCCAAATTTGATAATTTTCCTTCTTATGGTTCATTGATTACCATACAGGGGGAAGAAGAATAACTACGAATTTGGACATAAAGGAATTGCATGTGATAGCTTCAGATTAGACCAGTTTTAGGCAGAATGCCTAGAACAGACACAAGTTCTGCATCTTTTCCTGCCACAGTACCTCATGCGGTCTGGGCATGTGTCACACTGAGTTTCGAACCCACGATGCAGAGCATTCGGGATCCGTGGCGTAACACATTGAGCTAATCAGCCATGCAAGTTCATCAGTATGCTAAGCAGAGGTTTCAGTGTGAGAAAGAGTTCACAAAAAAAAAAAGCTTCATAGCATGTTAACCATATTAGTATGCAAAGTTATTTAATGCCAACTAAGTTTTGGTTAACCTGTTGACTGAAGACCACATTAGAAAGAATAGCAATAGTTTAGCATGCTAAGCAATTACTGTGCTAAGCTAACTAGCATAAGACAACAAACACAAGCAAGGTCACATTCAGAGATGAATATCTCGGAAATGGTAGTGAATATCAAAAATCTGTTCAGTCATTTCTGTGCGGCTCGGTCCAAAGATCATCTGAGCTGATTTTGGACAAAATTGACCAAAATTTGTAGGAGGAGTAGCGAAAAAACTGTTTTTCATTTACTTCAATATGGCAGACAGGTACATTTAAGGAAAATGGCAAAAGATACATTGTCGGAATCGGCATAAGCCAGGGAATAAAATGACATGAAGCATACACATTTTGGAAAGTGTTTTCAAAAGTTATAAGCGTTTTTGAAATAATCATTACATCTGTGGAACAGTAGGTGGCGCTGTGCTGAAACTTCTCAGGTACCTTCACGACCTTCTAAAGGTCATACATACCAATTTTTGTGAAGATATGTCAAATTGTTTAAAAGATATCGCAATTTATGACAAAATTCAAAATGGCGGACACGTGATACATCCAATATTGACAGAATCGGTATCGTCGGATTCGGCATGATCCAAGGAATCCATAGACACCAAGATCTTGATTTTCTGACAAACTGTTCAAAAGTTATTGGCCAAAATAGCCATTTTTCATATCTCATGACCTGTAGGTGGCGCTGTTCCCAAGTTTGGCATAGACCCTCAGACCATGATTCTGATGAAGCGTACCAATTTTTGTTTCGATTGCTCAAAGTTTGGCCGAGATACAGCCTCTATACTAATTTCGGGTCGACCTCGTTAACTTCGTGACATCATAACCTTTGAACAAAGATGAATAAAAAAAATCTGTTCAGTCATTTCTGTGCGGCTCAGTCCAAAGATAATCTGATCAAAGATTGGACAAAATTGGACAAATTTTGAAGGAGGAGAAGCGAAAAAAACAAATACTGTACTTTTCAAAATGGCCGCTACTGTAATGGGTGGAGACTTAATGTAAGAAGTTGAATAGCATCAGCATGAAGAGACGAATCAGATGAACTAAATTTAAATTTTCTATGACAAACAGTTCAAATGTTAAAACCGTTAGAATGTTGAAATTTTGAACTGGTGGTGGCGCTATAGAGTTGGTTCTAGAGACTCCAAATTTGGTCCAATCACTATTCATGAGCATCTCTACAACTGTGCCAAATTTCATCATTTTCTCATGCTCCGTTGATAGGGCTGCCATAGACTCCCATTCGGGAGGAAGAATAATAATAATAAAAGGGAAAACGTACAATTACAATAGGGGCTACAGCCCCTTCGGGGCTTGGCCCCTAAGTATTGTCAAGTTATGTTTACCACAGGCTTTATTTTACACAAAAGAACCCACAGGAAAATCTCAAAGGAAACAGCAGTGAATCAGTCTTCTGGGTCCTGATGTCATACCTGCACCACTCAAACTGATCGTTTGACAACGTTGTCTGGATTTGGAACTTTTCAAAAATGCAAAGGAAAACTTCCCTTGTAGTACTTTTGTTGTGTAAACATACATACCCTGCATCTCCAATGCAACCTAGGTCATGAGTCTGTCTAAACTATTGTGGCCAACTCCCTTATCAGTGCCCTGACTACTGAACTAGGGAGCTGACTGAGACCCACGCTTAGTTCAGTTAAAAGGTCATGAAACCCCAAAACGCATTTTTTGAGATGTAAACAGATATGTATAGGCTGCACGTCATTGAAAACACTAAAGGTACTCAATGTTATTCATAAGTGAAAAATGGTTATTTTTGCATTTTTCAGAGTGATTTCTGTCTTCCGGTTTGAAAAACTGAGTCGGAGCAATGTCACAAAATCTGACATCATCGTGTACTTTCGGCCCAAGTATGGGCATGGTTGAACATGCTGACAGACCGTTTTGAGCGATTCACGACATATATTCATGACATAAAGCTCATTTAATCCAATCACTGCGGTGTAGTATGCATAATATTATAATTGCGGTATTATGCATGAGGAAGTATCACTTTTCTCGCCTCGCTCTCTTGTCATTCAGAGACATATCTTTGGTGTTCGTTTCCTCAGTGCTACAACACAATGTGTTTTCCTGTATGTGACCAGAGCAGAGGATTGTGTGCATGTGGATTGTTTTGCTGTAATCTACAGGCACAAATGGAAAATATGTTTGCGTGAGATCACATTACAGCAGAGAATTCAAATGTCACAAAAGTGCAGCTCATTCACCTCTGCCTGCTCTAGCAGCGTTCAAACACACAAGCCATAGGCTGTTTCCTTCAGCACAGCAGCACATGTTTGTATTTTGCTTGCGATGCGGTCAGAACTGAAGTTTGAATACAAACACATGAAAAATATGACATGCTATACACGCAGAGCGCACATATGATCGGTTTCAGCGCAGAGCTTTGCATTGTTTAACAGCTCTAGCCACATGGCACATAGCTCATACAGAAAGTATCCATGTTGAAAGTTATCACACATTCTCCAGCACCAAACATTAACCAGCACTGTGTAGTTATGCACACATATTTCATCAAGTCTTCATATGAATTCTGTGCAAACTGGACACACAGTGGTGCAGCCTGTCTGAACACAATGGCATGATTCTAATTGACAAAAAAATGATTTTGAGACTGCAGTGCTTGTAAACGTAATTAAAGTGGCCTATTATATATTCTTTCTCCCTTGTGCTTGGGAGTTGTCATTTTCTCCATGCTCATATATATTCATTATTCTGTATGAGTGTGTTCTATGTCTGTTCTTCATTGGTTGTTCTCCCCCCCTCTACACTCATTTTCCAGAGCTTTATGCACCTTTACAGAGTTTTTGAAGCTCAGGTGTGAATGACCAGGGTAAAACAGGGGTTTCATGACCCTTTAATGGAGTGCTCATCTAATGAGCTGAATCGGGTGTTAAGTGAGAAATACAAGGGACATACCAGGACTGAAAACCACTGCATTAACAATTGAACTCACTAGAAGGCTTTAATCTAGGTTTCCCCAATTTTACAATCTAGAAGCCAAAAGCGTGTCTATTATAGGAATATGTAAAGAGTACCTGAGCTCAAACAATAGTCTAGAGATATTTGAGTACGGATCAGAACGAAAGGAGTTAGTTTTGTACAATCACTAGGGATCGATGTGATCAAGCTTCAGTGGAAGTTGTTTCCCCTTTTATAAAGTCATAGGCTCTTTGAGAGCACAGGAATATGAAAGGGGGACTAGTGCAATTGTCACCCAGACATGAAGCAAAAAATGACAAGTCATACGTGCAAGGATCAATGATGTCAGATTTATTGAGAAACAGCCTTTCGCTCTTGAACCATTACGGGACCAAGTGATGCCTTGCCTTCCCACTGAACACCTGGAGAAATAAATAAATTCAAGCACTTGAAAGTCAAAAGCAACCTTAGGAAGCACAAAAGCTACCAACCTCCATAGGGAGAAGCGGCAAGTTCACCAGCAGGACCACATGTAGAGTCACAGCAACCACAAACTTGGTTGTTTCCATCAGCAGCAAACCACCTGTGTTAAGATACACAGCAACTCCAGCATGAGCAGACTCATCTTTGAAGTCAAAGACTTGGTCTCAAAAAAAAAAAAAAAAAAAAAAAAAAAAAGGGAGAAACATACCCATTGGCGAAGGAACAGGATTTGCTCTGAGCATCACTTGGTACAGAAGCAATAGTTGCCTTCAGAATACATGTTATGTAGAACTGCAAGGGATTACAGAAGTCAAATGTATACATTATATATGTGAAGAGAAGTCAGTCTCACTCATATTCCAAGAACATACAGAAGGACTGGAGCTCTCCTGGAACATAAACGCCTCCAGCTGGAACTGGATCTTGTCCTCCTGGGACCGAGGCATGAAGCGGGAGCTGGAAGCTGTAGCCTTGGCATCCACAAAGCACCTGAGAAGTGGTTACAAAGAACAGTCTCAACTATAGCATCAAGGCAAGGCAATTTGTATAGCACATTTAATACACAATGGTAAGTCAAAGTGCTTTACATAAATAGAAAGCACAGTAAAAACAGTTTTGCCATCTGGAGGGAAGAGCTAGGAAGTCTTAGGGAGTTTGTGGTCCAGAGTGGATCTAAACGGATCTTCCGCACACGACTGCTACCCGTTAAGGCACTTCATACTGATCAAGTGTCAATCTCCCCTTTTGCCAAGACACCTCAAACTGCACCACGCAGCCCTAAATCCCTCTTCCAGGGATATCTATGCAGTTCAAGTTTCCAAATGGTTTGTCCAATTATCCAAGTTTACCAAATTTAACCCAATCACAGGCTTTAGTCCCAATTCTCCCAGCTCTTTCAACCAGACAGCAATATTTAAGATGCATTAAAAGTCAGAAGATAGATAATACATAAAAAAAAAAAGTGCAATTAAAAGAATAAAGAGAATATGTATAAGATACAATGCAACTATACCTTACCCATAACTCTGTGACAAAGGGTTACAAAAGGAGTCCTATAACATGAAGCTCCATGACCTTACCCATGATTCTCAATGAAGGAATATCTCGGAAGGGAGTTCACATCAGGTCCTTGAGTGGCCACACAGCTGTCCACAAACACACGCAGAGGTACGTGATTGTACACCTTCACAGATGCCTCGATGTTAATAAAGCCACCCAGATAGTAAGAGTTTGAAGGCCTCTGATAGGACCAATCATCTACCAAAAAAAGAGAACTTCTAGGCACAGCCACAATCTCAATGTTAAAGACATAAACCTGTACTTACCCATCATGAGCTTCAGGGAGAACAGCAAGACTTCTTCACCAACCTCCGTTGAGGCATAAGGGACCCATGTTGGCCTCAAGGCATCACTGCTTACATTTTGAAGCCTGCGGTTCATGAAGGTACCCATTAAAATGGTCTCAAAGCTGCACAAGCAGCATGCAGAAAGTCAAAAGACTGCTTACCTTTGATAATGGCATTGAATGCCAACAACTGCATCATCAGCCCGGGTAATTGGAGTACCAGCAAGTGCCTCAGGGGTGTAGGTGAGAGAGAAGGTGTAGACAAGCTCATCCTCGGTCATCTGTAAGAGATTGTGGTTACCATGAAGGTCATCCCAAAGACAGTGCACTCTTATTACTACCAATGGGAGAAGTGCATTGTGCAATATGGGGCAACTCCTAAATAAGAGCCAATTGGTAAAAAAAAAAAAACACTCTGCCTTTAGAAGCTTTGGTGTTCCCATTGAAGTGCAGGTCTCAGACTCCGGATTAAATGTGCCGTTCCAGGTTAAAAAACTAGCTTTAACACTAGTCATTCTTGTTTAAGCACCATTCATACCATTTATGGGATAGTTCATGTCAGATTTTTGGTTTGGAGAGTTGTTAAAAGGCAAACGGTTTGAGAAATCAGGGTTACACATTCAACCAGGACTTTGTCTCAGCTGTCCTGGCATTGCTAACGCTGCAACAAGTGAACAGACTTTCCTTAGGAGATTTTGGCTATCCTCTGCCACAAACCCCCCCATTAGGATTAAAAAGTTCTTACCATCAGCACGCTGTTGCAGTCCTGTAGTTCATACTCAAAGATGAGCACCCTAGATGCAGTGTCCTGACCAACAACAGGACATCCACCTAGAGACAGACCAGTTGGCTGGATCAACTGACCATTGCTGAACAAGTCCTGCTGGACCTCTACAAGTACCCGGTTCTCATTACATTGAACCGCTACACTGCTGGGAGTCACAGGTTGCCTCAACTGGAAGTCCACTGCCAACTCGCTCTGGACCTCAGGAACAATGGGATACTTCCAATCCAAAGGCTTCACTGGACCCTGCAACAGCTGCTTCTCTTGAAGGCCAAAGGGATCCTGTGAAAGGCTTGTAGAGACTGGACTCAAAGGACTCTGAAACTGAGAAGCCACTTGCAAAGGGTTCCAGACCCCTAGAGAAGAACGGTCAGGACTGTTGGAAGCTGGATCTGAGTTTGGCCTCATGCTTCTTGGACTTTGACTGTACCTCAAACTTCCCCATGCATCAGACAAATCAAACACAAGCACAACCACCACTAACACACCTTGCAGAAGCTCCATTCTAGTAAACATTAACACAAATGCCACAACAAACACCAGTGCTTGGCTTGGCCATTTTGTACATTTTTGAATTAAGGTGGCTCCTCCCCTTTTAGCTTAATTGATTACCTTTGATTCTCCCCTAGACCTGTAGAGTTTATGCATTAGCAAATGAGAACGTTCTATAATGTCACTAGCCAATTGAAGGCTTGAGGTTAATCTAAAGTAATTTGACAATTAAAAAAACTGAATTTGACCATTATAGAAACTTCATTTAATCTAAAAAGCACCTGAACTCACACAAATAGAGATTATTCATTCATTCAACATCTTTAAAAAACAGATCACAGACAAAAGTTGTTAGTTTATGCTAGTTACACACCACAAGATAATTGGGCTGATTTCTCCCCTTCTGACAATCCTAGGTATATTCCAATTATCTTGATGGTTCTACAGATTATCTTATCAGATTGTTTTGTGGTGTGAGGTGTGTTAATGCCGAGTTCAGACTGCACGATTTTAGCCCCGATTTTGGCTCGCTGACAGGTTTTGAGAAATCACTGACAAATGCCCGAAATCACAAGCAAATCGGAGCTCGTTCACGCGAGCGACAATCACGCAGTGTGAACGAGCAAAGACGCGATCTGAGAGAATCGCCGACACCCGTGAGATATTTGGCATGCTAAATACCTGGACCTGTCGGCGATTCAAAATCCTGCTTTGTGAAAAGCGTTCTAACTGAAAACTACATCGGCGGTGACCGACGGCCAATGAGAGAGCAAGATACAGAGCAGCGGGGAGTTCGGGGAGGAGTTATAGACCACAACATCAGCAAGCATGGCTTAATTTCAGATAAACATTACAATTCTATCAAACAGAAACAAAGCACAAACATCTGCTTGACCCTCCGCAATAGCAGCACATTGAAAAGTTATGTATTTACCTCCAGCTCTCGTTGCAGAACACAAAATCCACAGTCTCCTCAACCATTTCCTCCTCCATATTCTTTTTTCTATTTCTTGTTTTCGCTACAAATCAGCGCACCAGCAATTCATATTGCAAGCTTCTTGCCGGCTACGGTTTTTAATAATAATACTAGGCTTGTTTGAGATGAGCAAATTCTGCGCAGAACCGATCACCGGTGATCACCGCGAGATGCATGCCGGTTAGAAATGTGTCCGAGGGTGGGCCGCCTTGCTCTGATGTCATGCCGGCGTGTGTCAAAAACCTCTCGCGAGGGCGAGGCGGACGTGTCGGATTCTGCAGTCGAGCGCAGTTGCTCTCCACCGACTGCGCTGACCAAAAGCACGATGGGAAACGACTTGCTGACGACACAGTTTAAAGCTTATTGGTTTAAACAACCGTGATGTATTGATCTGAATTAAAATGTTTGATTTTAAAACTCTAATATCATGTTTTTATGTGTAAAAATAATGTGTGAATATTCCCAAACTCTCTGACACAGTGATCTCTCTATGGGTTATGCGAACGTTGTCATTTATGAAAAAAAATATATAAAAACATGTCTATAATTAAAGTAAAAATGATTGATACACACATATTTCGAATGTAAATAAATAACAAGTACTTTGGGTTTATTGTTCATTATGTTTATTTTCATATAAAAGCAACAGAACTTAAATTACATCCAGTTTATCAGCAACACAGCGCACGAGTGGGAATCCCGCGATATCCGCCTTTGATCTCGTAGGTTCTGATCCACTACGAGAACAGAGAACTGTTAGTCTTGCCTGCACTTTTTTCAGTCCTCCCCTAACTGCAGCCGCCTACTCTCGGCTGAACTTCAGGCGAGGCTAGGCGCATCTCAAACAAGCCTAATAACTCCGGTCTTGCTTGATATCGAGTTGTTTCCTTGTCACATCTCGCGTGTGTTTGGTTGTGAAATGTAGTTTGCGTGCCAGACAGAGTTGTCAGCAATTCTTCCTATTGTAAAGTCATGCAGTGTGAAACCTTCTGTCGCCGATCCATCGTGCAGTATGAACACAGCAGCAACTGAATGCTGGCCAAGATAGTCAGGCAGTGTGAAAAGAACAGTGACCCGACTACTTTGATAACCGTGCAGTCTGAACTCGGCTTAAGAGTGACTGAATCTACTCAGAAGAACGTCAAAGGTGCCCCGATCACGAATCGTAAACATGTTGAATATTTACAATAAGAAATCCTGATGCGTTGGGGGAAACCCAGAGGACAAATGTGTGCACGCTCTGGAGATTATCACGTGAAACAAAACTATCAGAAAGTGAGCTGACAGAAGCATAAACACTGTCATGGCGCAGGACAAAGTTAAATTTGGACAGCAAAGATGGAGGATCAGCTTGTTGATTTGTGGCAACAGCATGAGTGTTTAAATGTGTCCTGTAAAACATACCAAAGTCAATCCAACCACTATCAACGCAATTTCTTCCTGTTTATTGTCAGTCCTCTTTACTCTGAAGATTTGAGAGATTTTGCAAGAGCAATTTACTGCTTGATTTCATATAGGGTTTTATAATGGAGTTTTTCCATTTGAGTAAAATAAAGCCTGTGCTAAACATAATTTGTCAAAACTTTGACATTTTGTTTCACAATATACACGTGCCAAACTGCCTCTACTTCTAAAAATGTCTTTTAAAAAAATGAACATAACTGCTTCAAAATATATTTCATGCATGTAAGTAATTTACATTGTAGAAAAAATTGTCAAAGTATTGCCAAGTTATGTTTACCACAGGCTTTATTTTACACAAAAGAACCCACAGGAAAATCTCAAAGGAAACAGCAGTGAATCAGTCTTCTGGGTCCTGATGTCATACCTGCACCACTCTATAGGCACAGTGTTTCTTTACGTGTCATCCTAAACTACTGGCTTGGCAGCAGAATACATTTAGTCATTCACAGATCCGTGTGAACGGGGATCATTTGACAACGTTGTCTGGATGTGGAACTTTTAAAAAATGCAAAGGAAAACTTCCACTGTAGTACTTTTGTTGTGTAAACATACATACCCTGCATCTCAAATGCAACTTAGGTCATGAGTCTGTCTAAACTATTGTGGCCAACTCCCTTATCAGTGCCCTGACTACTGAACTAGGGAGCTGACCGAGACCCACGCTTAGTTCAGTTAAAAGGTCATGAAACCCCAAAACACGTTTTTTGAGATGTAAACAGATATGTATAGGCTGCACGTCATTGAAAACACTAAAGGTACTCAATGTTATTCATAAGTGAAAAATAATTATTTTTGCATTTTTTCAGAGCGATTTCTGTCTTCCGGTTTGAAGTCGGAGCAATGTCACAAAATCTGGCGTCATCGTGTACTTTCGGCTCAGGTATGGGCATGGTTGAACATGCTGACAGACCGTTTTGAGCGATTCTCGACATATATTCATGACATAAAGCTCATTTAATCCAATCACTGCAGTGTAGTATGCATAATATTATAATTGCGGTATTATGCATGAGGAAGTATCAATTTTTTTCGCCTCGCTCTCTTGTCATTCAGAGACATATCTTTGGTGTTCATTTCCTCAGCGCTACAACACAATGTGTTTTCCTGTATGTGACCAGAGCAGAGGTTTGTGTGCATGTGGATTGTTTTGCTGTAATCTACAGGCACAAATGGAAAATATGTTCGCGTGAGATCACATTACAGCAGAGAATTCAAATGTCACAAAAAAGTGAAGCTCATTCACCTCTGCCTGCTCTAGCAGCGTTCAAACACACGAGCCATAGGCGGTTTCCTTCAGCACAGCAGCACGGGTTTGTATTTTGCTTGCGCTGCCGTCAGAACTGAAGTTTGAATACAAACACATGAAAAATACAACATGCTATACATGCGGAGCACGCATATGATCGGTTTCAGCGCGGAGCTTTGCGTTGTTTAACACTAGCCACGTGGCACATAGCTCATACAGAAAGTATCCGTGTTGAAAGTTATCACACATTCACCAGCACGGTGTAGTTATGCACACATTTCATCAAGTCTTCATATGAATTCTGTGCAAACTGGACACAGTGGTGTAGCCTGTCTGAACGCGATGACATGATTATTCTAATTGACAAAAGACTGATTTTGAGACTGCAGTGCTTGTAAACGTAATTAAAGTGGCCTATTATATATTCTTTCTCCCTTGTGCTTGGGAGTTGTCATTTTCTCCATGCTCATATATATTCATTATTCTGTATGAGTGTGTTCTATGTCTGTGCTTCATTGGTTGTTCTCTCCCCCTCTACACTCATTTTCCAGAGCTTTATGCACCTTTACAGAGTTTTTGAAGCTCAGAGGTGTGAATGACCAGGGTAAAACAGGGGTTTCATGACCCTTTAATGGAGTGCTCATCTAATGAGCTGAATTGGGTGTTAAGTGAGAAATACAAGGGACATACCAGGACTGAAAACCACTGCATTAACAAATGAACTCACTAGAAGGCTTTAATCTAGGTTTCCCCAATTTTACAATCTAGAAGCCAAAAGCTTGTCTATTATAGGAATATGTAAAGAGTACCTGAGCTCAAACAATAGTCTAGAGATATTGGAGTACAGATTAGAACAAAATTAGTTGGTTTTGTACAATCACTAGGGATTGATGTGATCAAGCTTCAGTGGAAGTTGTTTCCCCTTTTATAAAGTCATAGGCTCTTTGAGAGCACAGGAATATGAAAGGGGGACTAGTGCAATTGTCACCCAGACATGAAGCAAAAATGACAAGTCATACGTGCAAGGATCAATGATGTCAGATTTATTGAGAAACAGCCTTTCGCTCTTGAACCATTACGGGACCAAGCGATGCCTTGCCTTCCCACTGAACACCTGGAGAAATAAATAAATTCAAGCACTTGAAAGTCAAGAGCAACCTTAGCACAAAAGCTACCAACCTCCATAGGGAGAAGCGGCAAGTTCACCAGCAGGACCACATGTAGAGTCACAGCAACCACAAACTTGGTTGTTTCCATCAGCAGCAAACCACCTGTGTTAAGATACACAGCAACTCCAGCATGAGCAGACTCATCTTTGAAGTCAAAGACTTGGTCCCCAAAAAAAAAAAAAAAAAAAAAAAAAAAAAAAAAGGGAGAAACATACCCATTGGCGAAGGAACAGGATTTGCTCTGAGCATCACTTGGTACAGAAGCAATAGTTGCCTTCAGAATACATGTTATGTAGAACTGCAAGGGATTACAGAAGTCAAATGTATACATTATATATGTGAAGAGAAGTCAGTCTCACTCATATTCCAAGTACATACAGAAGGACTGGAGCTCTCCTGGAACATAAACGCCTCCAGCTGGAACTGGATCTTGTCCTCCTGGGACCGAGGCATGAAGCGGGAGCTGGAAGCTGTAGCCTTGGCATCCACAAAGCACCTGAGAAGTGGTTACAAAGAACGGTCTCAATTATAGCATCAAGGCAAGGCAATTTGTATAGCACATGTCATACACAATGGTAATTCAAAGTGCTTTATGTAAAGAATAGAACAAGGAATAGAAAGAACAGTAAAAACAGTTTTGCCATCTGGATGGAAGAGCTAGGAAGTCTTAGGGAGTTTTTTTGTTGTCCATCAGAGTGACTCTAAATGGATCTTCATCACACGACTGCTACCCGTTAAGGCACTTCATACTGATCAAGTGTCAATCTCCCCTTTTGCCAAGACACCTCATACTGCACCATACAGCCCTAAATCACTCTTCCAGGCATATCTATGCAGTTCAAATTTCCAAATGGTTTGTCCACTTATCCAAGTTTACCAAATTTTAACCTAATCACAGGCTTTAGTCCTAATTCTCCCAGCTCTTTCAACCAGACAGCAATATTTAAGATGCATTAAGTCAGAAATAAGATACACAAGATAAAACGCATAAAGATACAGGAGCAATTAAAAGGAGAATATGTATAAGATACAATGCAACTAGACGTTACCCATAACTCTGTGACAAAGTGTTACAAAGGAGTCCTATAGCATGAAGTTCCATGACCTTACCCATGATTCTCAATGAAGGAATATCTTGGAAGGGAGTTCACATCAGGTCCTGGAGTGGCCACACAGCTGTCCACAAACACACGCAGAGGTACGTGATTGTACACCTTCACAGATGCCTCGATGTTAATAAAGCCACCCAGATAGTAAGAGTTTGAAGGCCTCTGATAGGACCAATCATCTACCAAAAAAGGGAACTTTTAGGCACAGCCACAATCTCAATGTTAAAGACATAAACCTGTACTAACCCATCATGAGCTTCAGGGAGAACAGCAAGACTTCTTCACCAACCTCCTTTGAGGCATAAGGGACCCATGTTGGCCTCAAGGCATCACTGCTTACATTTTGAAGCCTGCGGTTCATGAAGGTACCCATTAAAATGGTCTCAAAGCTGCACAAGCAGCATGCAGAAAGTCAAAAGACTGCTTACCTTTGATAATGGCATTGAATGCCAACAACTGCATCATCAGCCCGGGTAATTGGAGTACCAGCAAGTGCCTCAGGGGTGTAGGTGAGAGAGAAGGTGTAGACAAGCTCATCCTCGGTCATCTGTAAGAGATTGTGGTTACCATGAAGGTCATCCCAAAGACAGTGCACTCTTACTACCAATGGGAGAAGTGCATTGTGCAATATGGGGCAACTCCTAAATAAGAGCCAATTGGTAAAAAAAGACACTGCCTTTAGAAGCTTTGGTGTTCCCATTGAAGTGCAGGTCTCAGACTCCGGATTAAATGTGCCATTCCAGGTTAAAAACTAGCTTTAACACTAGTCATTCTTGTTTAAGCACCATTCATACCATTTATGGGATAGGTCATGTCAGATTTTTGGTTTGGAGAGTTGTTAAAAGGCAAACGGTTTGAGAAATCAGGGTTACACATTCAACCAGGACTTTGTCTCAGCTGTCCTGGCATTGCTGATGCTGCAACAAGTGAACAGACTTAAAGATTTTGGCTATCCTCTGCCACAAACCCCCCATTAGGATTAAAAAGTTCTTACCATCAGCACGCTGTTGCAGTCCTGTAGTTCATACTCAAAGATGAGCACCCTAGATGCAGTGTCCTGACCAACAACAGGACATCCACCTAGAGACAGACCAGTTGGCTGGATCAACTGACCATTGCTGAACAAGTCCTGCTGGACCTCTACAAGTACCCGGTTCTCACTGCATTGAACCGCTACACTGCTGGGAGTCACAGGTTGCCTCAACTGGAAGTTCACCGCCAACTCGCTCTGGACCTCAGGAACAATGGGATACTTCCAATCCAAAGGCTTCACTGGACCCTGCAACAGCTGCTTCTCTTGAAGGCCAAAGGGATCCTGTGAAAGGCTTGTAGAGACTGGACTCAAAGGACTCTGAAACTGAGAAGCCACTTGCAAAGGGTTCCAGACCCCTAGAGGAGAACGGGCAGGACTGTTGGAAGCTGGATCTGATTTTGGCCTCATGCTTCTTGGACTTTGACTGTACCTCAAACTTCCCCATGCATCAGACAAATCAAATGCAACAAGCACAACCACCACTAACACACCTTGCAGACGCTCCATTCTAACAAACATTAACACAAATGCCACAACAAACACCAGTGCTTGGCTTGGCCATTTTGTACATTTTTGAATTAAGGTGGCTCCTCCCCTTTTAGCTTAATTGATTACCTTTGATTCTTTCCTGGACCTGTAGAGTTACGTTCTATAATGTCACTAGCCAATTGAAGGCTTGAGGTTAATCTAAAGTAATTTGACAATTAAAAAAACTGAATTTGACCATTATAGAAACTTCATTTAATCTAAAAAGCACCTGAACTCACACAAATAGAGATTATTCATTCATTCAACATCTTTAAAAAACAGATCACAGACAAATCCATATCCATTTACATATATTATATATATATCTTCCAAGGGGTTTTTTCCCTCCTAGGACTTTTTTCCCAGTGCTAGCACGCTGGGTTTTTCTCCTAGGGGGTTTTTTCCACCCCTGGAAGTCAGCCGACATTGGCTTAATGTAGCACCATCTTGTATATGTTACATATTACCACGCTTGTATGTACAGCTTATTTTTAACCACTTCCCTTTTTTCTGTGCTTCTAATATGTAAAGCTACTTTGAAACAATTACCAATTGTAAAAGCGCTATATAAATAAATTTGACTTGACTTGACTTGACAAAAGTTGTTAGTTTATGCTAGGTACACCACAAGATAATTGGGCTGATTTCTCCTCTTCTGACAATCCTAGGTATGTCCCAATTATCTTGATGGTTCTACAAATTGTCTTATCAGATTTTTTTGTGGTGTGAGGTGTGTTAATGCCGAGTTCAGACTGCACGATTTTAGCCCCGATTTTGGCTCGCTGACAGGTTTTGAGAAATCACTGACAAATGGCCGAAATCACAAGCAAATCAGAGCTCGTTCACGCGAGCGACAATCACGCAGTGTGAACGAGCAAAGACGCGATCTGAGAGAATCGTGAAATATTTGGCATGCTAAATATCTGGACCTGTCGGCGATTCAAAATCCTGCTTTGTGAAAAGTGTTCTAACTGAAAACTACATCGGCGGTGACCGACGGCCAATGAGAGAGCAAGATACAGAGCAGCGGGGAGTTCGGGGAGGAGTTATAGACCACAACATCAGCAAGCATGGCTTCATTTCAGATAAACATTACAATTCTATCAAACAGAAACAAAGCACAAACATTTGCTTGACCCTCCGCAACAGCAGCACATTGAAAAGTTATGTATTTACCTCCAACTCTCGTTGCAGAACACACAATCCACAGTCTCCTCAACCATTTCCTCCTCCATATTCTTTTTTTCTTCTTCTTGTTTTCGCTACAAATCAGCGCACCAGCAATTCATATTACATATCGTTTTTAATAATAATAATAACTCCGGTCTTGCGTGATATCGCGTTGTTTCCTTGTCACATCTCGCGTGTGTTTGGTTGTGAAATGTAGTTTGCGTGCCAGACAGAGTTGTCAGCGATTCTTCCTATTGTAAAGTCATGCAGTGTGAAACCTTCTGTCGCCGATCCATCGTGCAGTATGAACACAGCAGCGACTGAATGCTGGCCAAGATAGTCATGCAGTGTGAAAAGAACAGTGACCCGACTACTTTGATAACCGTGCAGTCTGAACTCGGCTTAAGAGTGACTGAATCTACTCAGAAGAACGTCAGAGGTGCCCCGATCACGAATCGTAAACATGTTGAATATTTACAATAAGAAATCCTGATGCGGAGGACAAATGTGTGCACGCTCTGGAGATTATCACGTGAAATAAAACAATATCCAATCAGAAAGTGAGCTGACAGAAGCATAAACACTGTCATGGCGCAGGACAAAGTTAAATTTGGACAGTAAAGATGGAGGATCAGCTTGTTGATTTGTGGCAACAGCATGAGTGTTTAAATGTGTCCTGTAAAACATACCAAAGTCAATCCAACCACTATCAACGCAATTTCTTCCAGTCTATCGTCAGTGATCTTTACTCTGAAGATTTGAGAGATTTTGCAAGACCAATTTGCTGCTTGATTTCCTATAGGGTTTTATAATGGAGTTTTTCCATTTGAGTAAAATAAAGCCTGTGCTAAACATAACTTGTCAAAACTTTGATGTTTTGTTTCACAATATACACGTGCCAAACTGCCTCTACTTCTAAAAATGTCTTTTAAAAAAATGAACATAACTGCTTCACAATATATTTCATGCATGTAAGTAATTTACATTGTAGAAAAAATTGTCAAAGTATTGTCAAGTAATGTTTACCACAGGCTTTATTTTACACAAAAGAACCCACAGGAAAATCTCAAAGGAAACAGCAGTGAATCAGTCTTCTGGGTCCTGATGTCATACCTGCACCACTCTATAGGCACAGTGTTTCTTTACGTGTCATCCTAAACTACTGGCTTGGCAGCAGAATACATTTAGTCATTCACAGATCCGTGTGAACGGGGATCGTTTGACAACGTTGTCTGGATGTGTAACTTTTCAAAAATGCAAAGGAAAACTTCCCTTGTAGTACTTTTGTTGTGTAAACATACATACCGTGCATCTCAAATGCCCCCTAGGTCATGAGTCTGTCTAAACTATTGTGGCCAACTCCCTTATCAGTGCCCTGACTACTGAACTAGGGAGCTGATTGAGACCCACGCTTAGTTCAGTTAAAAGGTCATGAAACCCCAAAACGCATTTTTTGAGATGTAAACAGATATGTATAGGCTGCATGTCATTGAAAACACTAAAGGTACTCAATGTTATTCATAAGTGAAAAATGGTTATTTTTGCATTTTTCAGAGCGATTTCTGTCTTCCGGTTTGAAAAACTGAGTCGGAGCAATGTCACAAAATCTGACGTCATCGTGTACTTTCGGCCCAAGTATGGGCATTGTTTTGCAATCGGCCTATCAGGATCAAAATCCTGATAGCCCAAATCCAAATAAAACGTGTTCTGCTGACAGACCCTTATGCAGACCGAATGAACTTAGAATTGATATGAATGCTTTGATTCAACAAGGAATCCAACGCCAACAAGTCAAGCTCTGCCGCAAGATGGAGAAAAAGGCGTCGCAAGCGAACAGCTGCAACCCTTGGACAACATCGTATCAGCCCTACAGCCAAGGAAATAATTAAGTTGCTCAGACAACAACAGAGAATTAATATTAAATTGATTTCATTGATTAAAAAATCTTTTGCTTTGAATAACTTTCATGCTGATCTAACTTGCATCACAGGAGGACTTGCAACGCTCTTGACAAGCAAGGCGCCTGCAAATTCTCCTGTGTCTGACTGAATGAACAAATGTTTTCCTGTTGTGGTTTTGGAAATTGGGGCCATGCTTAGGTTGAAAAAGGTTATTAGTTTAATAGAATAAAGGTTACTCGCTTTTGCTATGCTATGCGTTGCACCTGTTGCAACCAATATGTAGTCTATGCTTTGAAGATTGAGAAGGTGTGAAAAACACCAACGGTTGAATGCCGAAGAAAGGTGTTATCTATACCTTCTCACTTATGCTTAGTATAGGATTTTGAAGGTTAACAGGAAACTGGGGGGGCCTAGGTGTGCACTTATACTATAGCCTAATTTTTGTTTTTTCTTTGTGCAATGTATGTTTTCTCTTCTTTTACCAAATAAGGAGACGATTGAGATCCTCCTCTTTCTGATGATTATAAAGTGTGAAACCTGTATCAGAAGTGCACCGATTGGTGAAGACTCCACTCCTCTGTTTGTATGAAGATTTTTATTCTGAACTTTGTCATTAAAAGATACCAGTATAATTGGTAATTTGTAAACTCTTTTAAGCAAGTCTCAGAGTGAATTATTCTTATATAAACCTATTAACTTGAACCTGAATATAAATATATATATCATATATAAGATATATATGCAAATATATATTAATTCCTTGCGAGCTCCAAGATACGAATCCAGACTGAGTGTGGCTGGACCTTCCTTAGGCATTACTGATCAGCTGGTTCTATCATCGACCCCGGACATTCTGCAGGTAAGGGCTGTTCATTGATCAGCTTTTATTGGGGAATGTGTTATCTAGTTGATTATTAATCGAAGGAAGTAAAAAATACAACAGCATGGTTGAACATGCTGACAGACCGTTTTGAGCGATTCTCGACATATATTCGTGACATAAAGCTCATTTAATCCAATCACTGCGGTGTAGTATGCATAATATTATAATTGCGGTATTATGCATGAGGAAGTATCACTTTTCTCGCCTCGGTCTCTTGTCATTCAGAGACATTACATTTACATTTATTCATTTGGCAGACGCTTTTATCCAAAGCGACTTACAAGTGAGGAAATACAACAAGCGAGTCGTCATGACGAGGCAAATAGACAAGAAGTGCTCATAATACAAGTTATAGGCAGTGCTCAGATTATCCTAAGCTACAATAGAGAGGGATTAGAGGAAGTGAAAGGATAGGAATAAGAAGTTTTTGTTTTTTTTAAGATGAGGTTAAGTGCTCACGAAAGAGATGGGTTTTCAGCTGTCTTTTGAATATTGCCAGGGATTCCGCATTCCGGATGAAGGCAGGAAGATCATTCCACCAGCAAGGGACAGTGAATGAGAATGTTCTGGAAAGTGATTTCGTGCCTCTCTGTGATGGTACCACAATCCTAAGCTCCATATCTTTGGTGTTCGTTTCCTCAGTGCTACAACACAATGTGTTTTCCTGAGACGTGACCAGAGCAGAGGTTTGTGTGCATGTGGATTGTTTTGCTGTAATCTACAGGCACAAATGGAAAATATGTTCGCGTGAGATCACATTACAGCAGAGAATTCAAATGTCACAAAAGTGCAGCTCATTCACCTCTGCCTGCTCTAGCAGCGTTCAAACACACAAGCCATAGGCTGTTTCCTTCAGCACAGCAGCACATGTTTGTATTTTGCTTGCGATGCGGTCAGAACTGAAGTTTGAATACAA
Organism: Chanodichthys erythropterus; assembly: GCF_024489055.1. Taxonomy (NCBI): domain Eukaryota; kingdom Metazoa; phylum Chordata; class Actinopteri; order Cypriniformes; family Xenocyprididae; genus Chanodichthys; species Chanodichthys erythropterus. The sequence goes on along the minus strand of NC_090238.1, from coordinate 37,581,098 downwards.
ACACATGAAAAATATGACATGCTATACACGCAGAGCGCGCATATGATCGATTTCAGCGCGGAGATTTGCATTGTTTAACAATAGCCACGTGGCACATAGCTCATACAGAAAGTATCCATGTTGAAAGTTATCACACATTCTCCAGCACCAAACATTAACCAGCACGGTGTAGTTATGCACACATTTCATCAAGTCTTCATATGAATTCTGTGCAAACTGGACACAGTCGTGTAGCCTGTCTGAACACGATGACATGATTATTCTAATTGACAAAAGACTGATTTTGAGACTGTAGTGCTTGTAAACGTAATTAAAGTGGCCTATTATATATTCTTTCTCCCTTGTGCTTGGGAGTTGTCATTTTCTCCATGCTCATATATTCATTATTCTGTATGAGTGTGTTCTATGTCTGTGCTTCATTGGTTGTTCTCTCCCCCTCTACACTCATTTTCCAGAGCTTTATGCACCTTTACAGAGTTTTTGAAGCTCAGAGGTGTGAATGACCAGGGTAAAACAGGATGGAGTGCTCATCTAATGAGCTGAATCGGGTGTTAAGTGAGAAATACAAGGGACATACCAGGACTGAAAACCACTGCATTAACAAATGAACTCACTAGAAGGCTTTCCCCAATTTTACAATCTAGAAGCCAAAAGCTTGTCTATTATAGGAATATGTAAAGAGTACCTGAGCTCAAACAATAGTCTAGAGATATTTGAGTACAGATCAGAACGAAAGGAGTTAGTTTTGTACAATCACTAGGGATTGATGTGATCAAGCATCTGTGGAAGTTTCCCCTTTATAAAGTCATAGGCTCTTTGAGAGCACAGGAATATGAAAGGGGGACTAGTGCAATTGTCACCCAGACATGAAGCAAAAGTGACAAGTCATACGTGCAAGGATCAATGATGTCAGATTTATTGAGAAACAGCCTTTCGCTCTTGAACCATTACGGGACCAAGTGATGCCTTGCCTTCCCACTGAACACCTGGAGAAATAAATAAATTCAAGCACTTGAAAGTCAAAAGCAACCTTAGGAAGCACAAAAACTACCAACCTCCATAGGGAGAAGTGGTAAGTTCACCAGCAGGACCACATGTAGAGTCACAGCAACCACAAACTTGGTTGTTTCCATCAGCAGCAAACCACCTGTGTTAAGATACACAGCAACTCCAGCATGAGCAGACTCATCTTTGAAGTCAAAGACTTGGTCTCAAAAAAAAAAAAAAAAAAAAAAAAAGGGAGAAACATACCCATTGGCGAAGGAACAGGATTTGCTCTGAGCATCACTTGGTACAGAAGCAATAGTTGCCTTCAGAATACATGTTATGTAGAACTGCAAGGGATTACAGAAGTCAAATGTATACATTATATATGTGAAGAGAAGTCAGTCTCACTCATATTCCAAGAACATACAGAAGGACTGGAGCTCTCCTGGAACATAAACGCCTCCAGCTGGAACTGGATCTTGTCCTCCTGGGACCGAGGCATGAAGCGGGAGCTGGAAGCTGTAGCCTTGGCATCCACAAAGCACCTGAGAAGTGGTTACAAAGAACAGTCTCAACTATAGCGTCAAGGCAAGGCAATTTGTATAGCACATTTAATACACAATGGTAAGTCAAAGTGCTTTATGTAAAGAATAGAACAAGGAATAGAAAGAACAGTAAAAACAGTTTTGCCATCTGGATGGAAGAGCTAGGAAGTCTTAGGGAGTTTTTTTGTTGTCCATCAGAGTGACTCTAAATGGATCTTCATCACACGACTGCTACCCGTTAAGGCACTTCATACTGATCAAGTGTCAATCTCCCCTTTTGCCAAGACACCTCATACTGCACCATACAGCCCTAAATCACTCTTCCAGGCATATCTATGCAGTTCAAATTTCCAAATGGTTTGTCCACTTATCAAAGTTTACCAAATTTTAACCTAATCACAGGCTTTAGTCCTAATTCTCCCAGCTCTTTCAACCAGGCAGCAATATTTAAGATACATTAAAAGTCAGAAATAAGATACATAAGATAATACATAAAAATACAGGAGCAATTAAAAGAAGAGAATATGTATAAGATACAATGCAACTAGACCTTACCCATAACTCTGTGACAAAGTGTTACAAAAGGAGTCCTATAGCATGAAGTTCCATGACCTTACCCATGATTCTCAATGAAGGAATATCTCGGAAGGGCGTTCACATCAGGTCCTGGAGTGGCCACACAGCTGTCCACAAACACACGCAGAGGTACGTGATTGTACACCTTCACAGATGCCTCGATGTTAATAAAGCCACCCAGATAGTAAGAGTTTGAAGGCCTCTGATAGGACCAATCATCTACCAAAAAAGGGAACTTTTAGGCACAGCCACAATCTCAATGTTAAAGACATAAACCTGTACTAACCAGTCATGAGCTTCAGGGAGAACAGCAAGACTTCTTCACCAACCTCCTTTGAGGCATAAGGGACCCATGTTGGCCTCAAGGCATCACTGCTTACATTTTGAAGCCTGCGGTTCATGAAGGTACCCATTAAAATGGTCTCAAAGCTGCACAAGCAGCATGCAGAAAGTCAAAAGACCGCTTACCTTTGATAATGGCATTGAATGCCAACAACTGCATCATCAGCCCGGGTAATTGGAGTACCAGCAAGTGCCTCAGGGGTGTAGGTGAGAGAGAAGGTGTAGACAAGCTCATCCTCGGTCATCTGTAAGAGATTGTGGTTACCATGAAGGTCATCCCAAAGACAGTGCACTCTTATTACTACAAATGGGAGAAGTGCACTGTGCAATATGGGGCAACTCCTAAATAAGAGCCAATTGGTAAAAAAAAAAACTCTGCCTTTAGAAGCTTGTGTTCCCATTGAAGTGCAGGTCTCAGACTCTGGATTAAATGTGCCGTTCCAGGTTAAAAACTAGCTTTAACACTAGTCATTCTTGTTTAAGCACCATTCATACCATTTATGGGATAGTTCATGTCAGATTTTTGGTTTGGAGAGTTGTTAAAAGGCAAACGGTTTGAGAAATCAGGGTTACACATTCAACCAGGACTTTGTTTCAGCTGTCCTGGCATTGCTGATGCTGCAACAAGTGAACAGACTTTCCTTAAAGATTTTGGCTATAATCTGCCACAAACCCCCCCCATTAGGATTAAAAAGTTCTTACCATCAGCACGCTGTTGCAGTCCTGTAGTTCATACTCAAAGATGAGCACCCTAAATGCAGTGTCCTGACCAACAACAGGACATCCACCTAGAGACAGACCAGTTGGCTGGATCAACTGACCATTGCTGAACAAGTCCTGCTGGACCTCTACAAGTACCCGGTTCTCATTACATTGAACCGCTACACTGCTGGGAGTCACAGGTTGCCTCAACTGGAAGTTCACCGCCAACTCGCTCTGGACCTCAGGAACAATGGGATACTTCCAATCCAAAGGCTTCACTGGACCCTGCAACAGCTGCTTCTCTTGAAGGCCAAAGGGATCCTGTGAAAGGCTTGTAGAGACTGGACTCAAAGGACTCTGAAACTGAGAAGCCACTTGCAAAGGGTTCCAGACCCCTAGAGAAGAACGGTCAGGACTGTTGGAAGCTGGATCTGATTTTGGCCTCATGCTTCTTGGACTTTGACTGTACCTCAAACTTCCCCATGCATCAGACAAATCAAACACAACAAGCACAACCACCACTAACACACCTTGCAGAAGCTCCATTCTAGTAAACATTAACACAAATGCCACAACAAACACCAGTGCTTGGCTTGGCCATTTTGTACATTTTTGAATTAAGGTGGCTCCTCCCCTTTTAGCTTAATTGATTACCTTTGATTCTCCCCTAGACCTGTAGAGTTTATGCATTAGCAAATGAGAACGTTCTATAATGTCACTAGCCAATTGAAGGCTTGAGGTTAATCTAAAGTAATTTGACAATTTAAAAAACTGAATTTGACCATTATAGAAACTTCATTTAATCTAAAAAGCACCTGAACTCACACAAATAGAGATTATTCATTCATTCAACATCTTTAAAGAACAGATCACAGACAAAAGTTGTTAGTTTATGCTAGTTACACACCACAAAATAATTGGGCTGATTTCTCCCCTTCTGACAATCCTAGGTATGTCCCAATTATCTTGACGGTTCTACAGATTGTCTTATCAGATTTTTTTGTGGTGTGAGGTGTGTTAATGCCGAGTTCAGACTGCACGATTTTAGCCCCGATTTTGGCTCGCTGACAGGTTTTGAGAAATCACTGACAAATGCCCGAAATCACAAGCAAATCGGAGCTCGTTCACGCGAGCGACAATCACGCAGTGTGAACGAGCAAAGACGCGATCTGAGCGAAATCGCCGACACCCGTGAAATATTTGGCATGCTAAATATCTGGACCTGTCGGCGATTCAAAATCCTGCTTTGTGAAAAGTGTTCTAACTGAAAACTACATCGGCGGTGACCGACGGCCAATGAGAGAGCAAGATACAGAGCAGCGGGGAGTTCGGGGAAGAGTTATAGACCACAACATCAGCAAGCATGGCTTAATTTCAGAGAAACATTACAATTCTATCAAACAGAAACAAAGCACAAACATCTGCTTGACCATCCGCAACAGCAGCACATTGAAAAGTTATGTATTTACCTCCAACTCTCGTTGCAGAACACAAAATCCACAGTCTCTTCAACCATTTCCTCCTCCATATTCTTTTTTTCTTTTTCTTGTTTTCACTACAAATCAGCGCACCAGCAACTCATATTACATATCATTTTTAATAATAATAATAACTCCGGTCTTGCGTGATATCGCGTTGTTTCCTTGTCACATCTCGCGTGTGTTTGGTTGTGAAATGTAGTATGCGTGCCAGACAGAGTTGTCAGCAATTCTTCCTATTGTAAAGTCATGCAGTGTGAAACCTCCTGTCGCCGATCCATCGTGCAGTATGAACACAGCAGCGACTGAATTCTGGCCAAGATAGTCAGGCAGTGTGAAAAGAACAGTGACCCGACTACTTTGATAACCGTGCAGTCTGAACTCGGCTTAAGAGTGACTGAATCTGCTCAGAAGAACGTCAGAGGTGCCCCGATCACGAATCGTAAACATGTTGAATATTTACAATAAGAAATCCTGATGCGTTGGGGGAAAACCAGAGGACAAATGTGTGCACGCTCTGGAGATTATCACGTGAAACAAAACAATATCCAATCAGAAAGTGAGCTGACAGAAGCATAAACACTGTCATGGCGCAGAACAAAGTTAAATTTGGACAGCAAAGATGGAGGATCAGCTTGTTGATTTGTGGCAACAGCATGAGTGTTTAAATGTGTCCTGTAAAACATACCAAAGTCAATCCAACCACTATCAACGCAATTTCTTCCAGTCTATCGTCAGTGATCTTTACTCTGAAGATTTGAGAGATTTTGCAAGACCAATTTGCTGCTTGATTTCCTATAGGGTTTTATAATGGAGTTTTTCCATTTGAGTAAAATAAAGCCCGTGCTAAACATAACTTGTCAAAACTTTGATGTTTTGTTTCACAATATACACGTGCCAAACTGCCTCTACTTCTAAAAATGTCTTTTAAAAAAATGAACATAACTGCTTCAAAATATATTTCATGCATGTAAGTAATTTACATTGTAGAAAAAATTGTCAAAGTATTGTCAAGTAATGTTTACCACAGGCTTTATTTTACACAAAAGAACCCACAGGAAAATCTCAAAGGAAACAGCAGTGAATCAGTCTTCTGGGTCCTGATGTCATACCTGCACCACTCTATAGGCACAGTGTTTCTTTACGTGTCATCCTAAACTACTGGCTTGGCAGCAGAATACATTTAGTCATTCACAGATCCGTGTGAACGGGGATCGTTTGACAACGTTGTCTGGATGTGTAACTTTTCAAAAATGCAAAGGAAAACTTCCCTTGTAGTACTTATGTTGTGTAAACATACATACCGTGCATCTCAAATGCCCCCTAGGTCATGAGTCTGTCTAAACTATTGTGGCCAACTCCCTTATCAGTGCCCTGACTACTGAACTAGGGAGCTGATTGAGACCCACGCTTAGTTCAGTTAAAAGGTCATGAAACCCCAAAACGCATTTTTTGAGATGTAAACAGATATGTATAGGCTGCACGTCATTGAAAACAGTAAAGGTACTCAATGTTATTCATAAGTGAAAAATGGTTATTTTTGCATTTTTCAGAGCGATTTCTGTCTTCCGGTTTGAAAAACTGAGTCGGAGCAATGTCACAAAATCTGACATCATCGTGTACTTTCGGCCCAAGTATGGGCATGGTTGAACATGCTGACAGACCGTTTTGAGCGATTCTCGACATATATTCATGACATAAAGCTCATTTAATCCAATCACTGCGGCGTAGTATGCATAATATTATAATTGCGGTATTATGCATGAGGAAGTATCACTTTTCTCGCCTCGGTCTCTTGTCATTCAGAGACATATCTTTGGTGTTCGTTTCCTCAGTGCTACAACACAATGTGTTTTCCTGTATGTGACCAGAGCAGAGGTTTGTGTGCATGTGGATTGTTTTGCTGTAATCTACAGGCACAAATGGAAAATATGTTCGCGTGAGATCACATTACAGCAGAGAATTGAAATGTCACAAAAGTGCAGCTCATTCACCTCTGCCTGCTCTAGCAGCGTTCAAACACACGAGCCATAGGCGGTTTCCTTCAGCACAGCAGCACATGTTTGTATTTTGCTTGCGATGCGGTCAGAACTGGAGTTTGAATACAAACACATGAAAAATACGACATGCTATACACACGGAGCGCGCATATGATCGGTTTCAGCGCAGAGCTTTGCGTTGTTTAACAGCTCTAGCCACATGGCACATAGCTCATACAGAAAGTATCCGTGTTGAAAGTTATCACACATTCTCCAGCACGGTGTAGTTATGCACACATTTCATCAAGTCTTCATATGAATTATATGTGCAAACTGGACACACAGTGGTGTAGCCTATCTGAACACGATGACATGATTATTCTAATTGACAAAAGACCGATTGAGACTGCAGTGCTTGTAAACGTAATTAAAGTGGCCTATTATATATTCTTTCTCCCTTGTGCTTGGGAGTTGTCATTTTCTCCATGCTCATATATTCATTATTCTGTATGAGTGTGTTCTATGTCTGTGCTTCATTGGTTGTTCTCCCCCCCTCTACACTCATTTTCCAGAGCTTTATGCACCTTTACAGAGTTTTTGAAGCTCAGAGGTGTGAATGACCAGGGTAAAACAGGGGTTTCATGACCCTTTAATGGGGTGCTCATCTAATGAGCTGAATTGGGTGTTAAGTGAGAAATACAAGGGACATACCAGGACTGAAAACCACTGCATTAAATGAACTCACAAGGCTTTAATCCAGGTTTTCCCCAATTTTACAATCTAGAAGCCAAAAGCTTGTCTATTATAGGAATATGTAAAGAGTACCTGAGCTCAAACAATAGTCTAGAGATATTTGAGTACAGATCAGAACGAAATGAGTTAGTTTTGTACAATCACTAGGGATCGATGTGATCAAGCTTCAGTGGAAGGGGGACTAGTGCAATTGTCACCCAGACATGAAGCAAAAATGACAAGGCAGATACATGCAAGGATCAATGATGTCAGATTTATTGAGAAACAGCCTTTCGCTCTTGAACCATTACGGGACCAAGTGATGCCTTGCCTTCCCACTGAACACCTGGAGAAATAAATCAATTCAAGCACTTGAAAGTCAAGAGCAACCTTAGAAAGCACAAAACCTACCAACCTCCATAGGGAGAAGCGGCAAGTTCACCAGCAGGACCACATGTAGAGTCACAGCAACCACAAACTTGGTTGTTTCCATCAGCAGCAAACCACCTGTGTTTAGATACACAGCAACTCCAGCATGAGCAGACTCATCTTTGAAGTCAAAGACTTGGTCCCCCCAAAAAAAAAAAAAAAAAAAAAAAAGAAAAGAAACATACCCATTGGCGAAGGAACAGGATTTGCGCTGAGCATCACTTGGTACAGAAGCAATAGTTGCCTTCAGAATACATGTTATGTAGAACTGCAAGGGATTACAGAAGTCAAATGTATACATTATATGTGAAGAGAAGTCTCACTCATATTCCAAGTACATACAGAAGGACTGGAGCTCTCCTGGAACATAAACGCCTCCAGCTGGAACTGGATCTTGTCCTCCTGGGACCGAGGCATGAAGCGGGAGCTGGAAGCTGTAGCCTTGGCATCCACAAAGCACCTGAGAAGTGGTTACAAAGAACAGTCTCAACTATAGCGTCAAGGCAAGGCAATTTGTATAGCACATGTCATACACAATGGTAATTCAAAGTGCTTTACATAAAGAATAGAACAAGGAATAGAAATAACAGAAAAAACAGTTTTGCCATCTGGATGGAAGAGCTAGGAAGTCTTAGGGAGTTTTTTTGTTGTCCATCAGAGTGACTCTAAATGGATCTTCATCACACGACTGCTACCCGTTAAGGCACTTCATACTGATCAAGTTTCAATCTCCCCTTTTGCCAAGACACCTCATACTGCACCATACAGCCCTAAATCACTCTTCCAGGCTTCTCTATGCAGTTCAAATTTCCAAATGGTTTGTCCACTTATCAAAGTTTACCAAATTTTAACCTAATCACAGGCTTTAGTCCTAATTCTCCCAGCTCTTTCAACCAGGCAGCAATATTTAAGATACATTAAAAGTCAGAAATAAGATACATAAGATAATACATAAAAATACAGGAGCAATTAAAAGAATAAAGAGAATATGTATAAGATACAATGCAACTAGACCTTACCCATAACTCTGTGACAAAGTGTTACAAAAGGAGTCCTATAGCATGAAGTTCCATGACCTTACCCATGATTCTCAATGAAGGAATATCTCGGAAGGGAGTTCACATCAGGTCCTTGAGTGGCCACACAGCTGTCCACAAACACACGCAGAGGTACGTGATTGTACACCTTCACAGATGCCTCGATGTTAATAAAGCCACCCAGATAGTAAGAGTTTGAAGGCCTCTGATAGGACCAATCATCTACCAAAAAAGGGAACTTTTAGGCACAGCCACAATCTCAATGTTAAAGACATAAACCTGTACTAACCCGTCATGAGCTTCAGGGAGAACAGCAAGACTTCTTCACCAACCTCCTTTGAGGCATAAGGGACCCATGTTGGCCTCAAGGCATCACTGCTTACATTTTGAAGCCTGCGGTTCATGAAGGTACCCATTAAAATGGTCTCAAAGCTGCACAAGCAGCATGCAGAAAGTCAAAAGACCGCTTACCTTTGATAATGGCATTGAATGCCAACAACTGCATCATCAGCCCGGGTAATTGGAGTACCAGCAAGTGCCTCAGGGGTGTAGGTGAGAGAGAAGATGTAGACAAGCTCATCCTCGGTCATCTGTAAGAGATTGTGGTTACCATGAAGGTCATCCCAAAGACAGTGCACTCTTATTACTACCAATGGGAGAAGTGCATTGTGCAATATGGGGCAACTCCTAAATAAGAGCCAATTGGTAAAAAAAAACTCTGCCTTTAGAAGCTTGTGTTCCCATTGAAGTGCAGGTCTCAGACTCTGGATTAAATGTGCCGTTCCAGGTTAAAAACTAGCTTTAACACTAGTCATTGTTTAAGCACCATTCATACCATTTATGGGATAGTTCATGTCAGATTTTTGGTTTGGAGAGTTGTTAAAAGGCAAACGGTTTGAGAAATCAGGGTTACACATTCAACCAGGACTTTGTTTCAGCTGTCCTGGCATTGCTGATGCTGCAACAAGTGAACAGACTTTCCTTAAAGATTTTGGCTATCCTCTGCCACAAACCCCCCCCATTAGGATTAAAAAGTTCTTACCATCAGCACGCTGTTGCAGTCCTGTAGTTCATACTCAAAGATGAGCACCCTAGATGCAGTGTCCTGACCAACAACAGGACATCCACCTAGAGACAGACCAGTTGGCTGGATCAACTGACCATTGCTGAACAAGTCCTGCTGGACCTCTACAAGTACCCGGTTCTCATTACATTGAACCGCTACACTGCTGGGAGTCACAGGTTGCCTCAACTGGAAGTTCACCGCCAACTCGCTCTGGACCTCAGGAACAATGGGATACTTCCAATCCAAAGGCTTCACTGGACCCTGCAACAGCTGCTTCTCTTGAAGGCCAAAGGGATCCTGTGCAAGATTTCTGGAGACTGGACTCAAAGGACTCTGAAACTGAGAAGCCACTTGCAAAGGGTTCCAGACCCCTAGAGGAGAAAGGGCAGGACTGTTGGAAGCTGGATCTGATTTTGGCCTCATGCTTCTTGGACTTTGACTGTACCTCAAACTTCCCCATGCATCAGACAAATCAAACGCAACAACCACCACTAACACACCTTGCAGAAACTCCATTCTAACAAACATTAACACAAATGCCACAACACACACCAGTGCTTGGCTTGGCCATTTTGTACAGCTTTGAATTAAGGTGGCTCCTCCCCTTTTAGCTTAATTGATTACCTTTGATTCTCCCCTAGACCTGTAGAGTTTATGCATTAGCAAATGAGAACGTTCTTTAATGTCACTAGCCAATTGAAGGCTTGAGGTTAATCTAAAGTAATTTGACAATTTAAAAAACTGAATTTGACCATTATAGAAACTTCATTTAATCTAAAAAGCACCTGAACTCACACAAATAGAGATTATTCATTCATTCAACATCTTTAAAGAACAGATCACAGACAAAAGTTGTTAGTTTATGCTAGTTACACACCACAAAATAATTGGGCTGATTTCTCCTCTTCTGACAATCCTAGGTATGTCCCAATTATCTTGATGGTTCTACAAATTGTCTTATCAGATTTTTTTGTGGTGTGAGGTGTGTTAATGCCGAGTTCAGACTGCACGATTTTAGCCCCGATTTTGGCTCGCTGACAGGTTTTGAGAAATCACTGACAAATGCCCGAAATCACAAGCAAATCGGAGCTCGTTCATGCGAGCGACAATCACGCAGTGTGAACGAGCAAAGACGCGATCTGAGCGAAATTCAAAATCCTACTTTGTGAAAAGTGTTCTAACTGAAAACTACATCGGCGGTGACCGACGGCCAATGAGAGAGCAAGATACAGAGCAGCGGGGAGTTCGGGGAGGAGTTATAGACCACAACATCAGCAAGCATGGCTTAATTTCAGATAAACATTACAATTCTATCAAACAGAAACAAAGCACAAACATTTGCTTGACCATCCGCAACAGCAGCACATTGAAAAGTGATGTATTTACCTCCAACTCTCGTTGCAGAACACAAAATCCACAGTCTCCTCAACCATTTCCTCCTCCATATTCTTTTTTTCTTTTTCTTGTTTTCACTACAAATCAGCGCACCAGCATTTCATATTACATATCGTTTTTAATAATAATAATAACTCCGGTCTTGCGTGATATCGCGTTGTTTCCTTGTCACATCTCGCGTGTGTTTGGTTGTGAAACGTAGTTTGCGTGCCAGACAGAGTTGTCAGCAATTCTTCCTATTGTAAAGTCATGCAGTGTGAAACCTTCTGTCGCCGATCCATCATGCAGTATGAACACAGCAGCGACTGAATGCTGGCCAAGATAGTCAGGCAGTGTGAAAAGAACAGTGACCCGACTACTTTGATAACCGTGCAGTCTGAACTCGGCTTAAGAGTGACTGAATCTACTCAGAAGAACGTCAGAGGTGCCCCGATCACGAATCGTAAACATGTTGAATATTTACAATAAGAAATCCTGATGCGTTGGGGGAAACCCAGAGGACAAATGTGTGCACGCTCTGGAGATTATCACGTGAAACAAAACTATGTCCAATCAGAAAGCGAGCTGACAGAAGCATAAACACTGTCATGGCGCAGTACAAAGTTAAATTTGGACAGTAAAGATGGAGGATCAGCTTGTTGATTTGTGGCAACAGCATGAGTGTTTAAATGTGTCCTGTAAAACATACCAAAGTCAATCCAACCACTATCAACGCAATTTCTTCCAGTCTATCGTCAGTGATCTTTACTCTGAAGATTTGAGAGATTTTGCAAGACCAATTTGCTGCTTGATTTCATATAGGGTTTTATAATGGAGTTTTTCCATTTGAGTAAAATAAAGCCTGTGCTAAACATAACTTGTCAAAACTTTGATGTTTTGTTTCACAATATACACGTGCCAAACTGCCTCTACTTCTAAAAATGTCTTTTAAAAAAATGAACATAACTGCTTCACAATATATTTCATGCGTGTAAGTAATATACATTGTAGAAAAAATTGTCAAAGTATTGTCAAGATATGTTTACCACAGGCTTTATTTTACACAAAAGAACCCACAGGAAAATCTCAAAGGAAACAGCAGTGAATCAGTCTTCTGGGTCCTGATGTCATACCTGCACCACTCTATAGGCACAGTGTTTCTTTACGTGTCATCCTAAACTACTGGCTTGGCAGCAGAATACATTTAGTCATTCACAGATCCGTGTGAACGGGGATCGTTTGACAACGTTGTCTGGATGTGGAACTTTTCAAAAATGCAAAGGAAAACTTCCCTTGTAGTACTTTTGTTGTGTAAACATACATACCCTGCATCTCAAATGCCCCCTAGGTCATGAGTCTGTCTAAACTATTGTGGCCAACTCCCTTATCAGTGCCCTGACTACTGAACTAGGGAGCTGACTGAGACCCACGCTTAGTTCAGTTAAAAGGTCATGAAACCCCAAAACACGTTTTTTGAGATGTAAACAGATATGTATAGGCTGCACGTCATTGAAAACACTAAAGGTACTCAATGTTATTCATAAGTGAAAAATAGTTATTTTTGCATTTTTCAGAGCGATTTCTGTCTTCCGGTTTGAAAAAAAAACTGAGTCGGAGCAATGTCACAAATTCTGACGTCATCGTGTACTTTCGGCCCAAGTATGGGCATGGTTGAACATGCTGACAGACCGTTTTGAGCGATTCTCGACATATATTCATGACATAAAGCTCATTTAATCCAATCACTGCGGTGTAGTATGCATAATATTATAATTGCGGTATTATGCATGAGGAAGTATCACTTTTCTCGCCTCGGTCTCTTGTCATTCAGAGACATTACATTTACATTTATTCATTTGGCAGACGCTTTTATCCAAAGCGACTTACAAGTGAGGAAATACAACAAGCGAGTCGTCATGACGAGGCAAATAGACAAGAAGTGCTCATAATACAAGTTATAGGCAGTGCTCAGATTATCCTAAGCTACAATAGAGAGGGATTAGAGGAAGTGAAAGGATAGAAATAAGACGTTTTTTTTTTTTTTAAGATGAGGTTAAGTGCTCACGAAAGAGATGGGTTTTCAGCTGTCTTTTGAATATTGCCAGGGATTCCGCATTCCGGATGAAGGCAGGAAGATCATTCCACCAGCAAGGGACAGTGAATGAGAATGTTCTGGAAAGTGATTTCGTGCCTCTCTGTGATGGTACCACAATCCTTCGCTCCATATCTTTGGTGTTCGTTTCCTCAGTGCTACAACACAATGTGTTTTCCTGAGACGTGACCAGAGCAGAGGTTTGTGTGCATGTGGATTGTTTTGCTGTAATCTACAGGCACAAATGGAAAATATGTTCGCGTGAGATCACATTACAGCAGAGAATTCAAATGTCACAAAAGTGCAGCTCATTCACCTCTGCCTGCTCTAGTAGCGTTCAAACACACGAGCCATAGGCTGTTTCCTTCAGCACAGCAGCACATGTTTGTATTTTGCTTGCGATGCGGTCAGAACTGAAGTTTGAATACAAACATATGAAAAATAGGACATGCTATACATGCAGAGCGCGCATATGATCGGTTTCAGCGCAGAGCTTTGCGTTGTTTAACAATAGCCACGTGGCACATAACTTTCAACATGGATACTTTCAGTATGAGCTATCACACATTCTCCTGCACCAAACATTAACCAGCACGGTGTAGTTATGCACACATTTCATCAAATCTTCATATGAATTGTGCAAACTGGACACATTGGTGTAGCCTCTGAACACAAGGACCCGATTATTGTAGTTGACAAGACTGATTTTGAGACTGCAGTGCTTGTAAATGTAATTAAAGTGGCCTATTATATAATCTCTCATTTCTCCCTTGTGCTAGGGAGTTGTCATTTTCTCCATGCTCATATTCATTCTGTATGAGTGTGTTCTATGTCTGTGCTTCATTGGTTGTTCTCTCCACAGAGGTGTGAATGACCAGGGTAAAACAGGGCTTTCATGACCTTTTAATGGAGTGCTCATCTAATGAGCAGAACTGGGTGTTAAGTGAGAAATACAAGGGACATACCAGGACTGAAAACCACTGAATTAACAAATGAACTCACTAGAAAGCTTTAATCTAGGTTCTTTCCCCAAATTTTACAATCTAGAAACTAAAAGCTTGTCCATTATAGAAACTTATCTAATAAGATTCTATAAATGGACGAGCTCAAACAATAGTCTAGAGATTATTTGAGTACAGATCAGAACAAAACGAGTTAGTTTTGTACAACCACTAGGGATCGATGTGATCAAGTGTCAGTTGAAGTCGTTTCCCCTTTTATAAAGTCATAGGCTCTTTGAGAGCACAGGAATATGAAAAGGGGACTAAGAGCACAGGAATATGAAAGGGGGACTAGTGCAATTGTCACCCAGACATGAAGAAAAAAAATGACAAGTCATACGTGCAAGGATCAATGATGTCAGATTTATTGAGAAACAGCCTTTCGCTCTTGAACCATTACGGGACCAAGCGATGCCTTGCCTTCCCACTGAACACCTGGAGAAAAAAAAAATAAAATTCAAGCACTTGAAAGTCAAGAGCAACCTTAGGAAGCACAAAAGCTACCAACCTCCATAGGGAGAAGCGGCAAGTTCACCAAAAGGACCACATGTAGAGTCACAGCAACCACAAACTTGGTTGTTTCCATCAGCAGCAAACCACCTGTGTTAAGATACACAGCAACTCCAGCATGAGCAGACTCATCTTTGAAGTCAAAGACTTGGTCTCAAAAAAAAAAAAAAAAAAAAAAAGGGAGAAACATACCCATTGGCGAAGGAACAGGATTTGCTCTGAGCATCACTTGGTACAGAAGCAATAGTTGCCTTCAGAATACATGTTATGTAGAACTGCAAGGGATTACAGAAGTCAAATGTATACATTATATATGTGAAGAGAAGTCAGTCTCACTCATATTCCAAGAACATACAGAAGGACTGGAGCTCTCCTGGAACATAAACGCCTCCAGCTGGAACTGGATCTTGTCCTCCTGGGACCGAGGCATGAAGCGGGAGCTGGAAGCTGTAGCCTTGGCATCCACAAAGCACCTGAGAAGTGGTTACAAAGAACAGTCTCAACTATAGCGTCAAGGCAAGGCAATTTGTATAGCACATGTCATACACAATGGTAATTCAAAGTGCTTTACATAAAGAATAGAACAAGGAATAGAAATAACAAAAAAAACAGTTTTGCCATCTGGATGGAAGAGCTAGGAAGTCTTAGGGAGTTTTTTTATTGTCCATCAGAGTGACTCTAAACGGATCTTCATCACACGACTGCTACCCGTTAAGGCACTTCATACTGATCAAGTTTCAATCTCCCCTTTTGCCAAGACACCTCATACTGCACCATACAGCCCTAAATCACTCTTCCAGGCATATCTATGCAATTCAAATTTCCAAATGGTTTGTCCACTTATCAAAGTTTACCAAATTTTAACCTAATCACAGGCTTTAGTCCTAATTCTCCCAGCTCTTTCAACCAGGCAGCAATATTTAAGATACATTAAAAGTCAGAAATAAGATACATAAGATAATACATAAAAATACAGGAGCAATTAAAAGAATAAAGAGAATATGTATAAGATACAATGAAACTAGACCTTACCCATAACTCTGTGACAAAGTGTTACAAAAGGAGTCCTATAGCATGAAGTTCCATGACCTTACCCATGATTCTCAATGAAGGAATATCTTGGAAGGGAGTTCACATCAGGTCCTGGAGTGGCCACACAGCTGTCCACAAACACACGCAGAGGTACGTGATTGTACACCTTCACAGATGCCTCGATGTTAATAAAGCCACCCAGATAGTAAGAGTTTGAAGGCCTCTGATAGGACCAGTCATCTACCAAAAAAGGGAACTTTTAGGCACAGCCACAATCTCAATGTTAAAGACATAAACCTGTACTAACCCATCATGAGCTTCAGGGAGAACAGCAAGACTTCTTCACCAACCTCCGTTGAGGCATAAGGGACCCATGTTGGCCTCAAGGCACCACTGCTTACATTGTGAAGCCTGTGGTTCATGAAGGTACCCATTAAAATGGTCTCAAAGCTGCACAAGCAGCATGCAGAAAGTCAAAAGACTGCTTACCTTTGATAATGGCATTGAATACCAACAACTGAATCATCGGCCCGGGTAATTGGAGTACCAGCAAGTGCCTCAGGGGTGTAGGTGAGAGAGAAGGTGTAGACAAGCTCATCCTCGGTCATCTGTAAGAGATTGTGGTTACCATGAAGGTCATCCCAAAGACAGTGCACTCTTATTACTACCAATGGGAGAAGTGCATTGTGCAATATGGGGCAACTCCTAAATAAGAGCCAATTGGTATAAAAACACTGCCTTTAGAAGCTTTGGTGTTCCCATTGAAGTGCAGGTCTCAGACTCCGGATTAAATGTGCCGTTCCAGGTTAAAAACTAGCTTTAACACTAGTCATTCTTGTTTAAGCACCATTCATACCATTTATGGGATAGTTCATGTCAGATTTTTGGTTTGGAGAGTTGTTAAAAGGCAAACGGTTTGAGAAATCAGGGTTACACATTCAACCAGGACTGTCTCAGCTGTCCTGGCATTGCTGATACTGCAACAAGTGAACAGACTTTCCTTGAAAGATTTTGGCTATCCTCTGCCACAAACAACCCATTAGGATTAAAAAGTTCTTACCATCAGCACGCTGTTGCAGTCCTGTAGTTCATACTCAAAGATGAGCACCCTAGATGCAGTGTCCTGACCAACAACAGGACATCCACCTAGAGACAGACCAGTTGGCTGGATCAACTGACCATTGCTGAACAAGTCCTGCTGGACCTCTACAAGTACCCGGTTCTCATTACATTGAACCGCTACACTGCTGGGAGTCACAGGTTGCCTCAACTGGAAGTTCATTGCCAACTCGCTCTGGACCTCAGGAACAATGGGATACTTCCAATCCAAAGGCTTCACTGGACCCTGCAACAGCTGCTTCTCCTGAAGACCAAAAGGATCCTGTGAAAGGCTTGTGGAGACTGGACTCAAAGGACTCTGAAACTGAGAAGCCACTTGCAAAGGGTTCCAGACCCCTAGAGGAGAAAGACCAGGACTTCTGGAAGCTGGATCTGATTTCAGCCTCATGCTTCTTGGACTTTGACTGTACCTCAAACTTCCCCATGCATCAGGCAGATCAAATGCAACAATCATAACCAGCACTAACACACCTTGCAGAAGCTCCATTCTAGTAAACATTAACACAAATGCCACAACACACACCAGTGCTTGGCTTGGCCATTTTGTACAGCTTTGAATTATGGTGGCTCCTCCCCTTTTAGCTTAATTGATTAGCTTTGATTCTCCTCTGGACCTGTAGAGTCTATGCATTTGCATAGCACATGAAATAACTATACAAGTATTATTAAAAACAAAAAGAACAATTGAAGGCTTGAGGTTTTAATCTAAAGTAATTTGACAATTAAGAAACTGAGTTTGTCCATTACAGAAACTTCTATAATCTAAAAAGCACCTGAACTCACACAAATGGAGATTATTCATTCATTCAACATCTTTAAAAAACAGATCACATACAAAAGTTGTTAGTTAATTGCTAGATACACACCACAAGATAATCAGGATTATTTTGGGCTGATTTCTCTCCTTCTGTCAATCCTAGGTATGTGCCGATTATCTTGATGGTTCTACAGATTTTCTTCAGGAGTGTTAAAGGTGCCCTTGAATGAAAAGTTGGATTTATCTAGGCATAGTCAAATAACAAGGATTCAGTACATGGAAATGACATACAGTGAGTCTCAAACACCATTGTTTCCTCCGTCTTATATAAATCTCATTTGTGTAAAAGACTTTATAAATGTCTTTATAAAAAGATTTCTTTATAAATTCTTTATAAATCTCTCCAACAGTGTAGCATTAGCCGTTATCCACGGAGCACAGCCTCAAATTCATTCAGAATCAAATGTAAACAATATAACAGCATACAATACTCACATAATCTGACGCATACATGCAGCATACATGACGAACACTTTGTAAAGATCCATTTGAGGGTTATATTAGCTGTGTAAACTTTGTTTATGCACTGTTCAAGGCAAGCGCGAGCTCTGTGGGTGTGGAGCAGGAGAATAAAAGGGCCAGTAGCCCTGAATCAGCTCATTTATAATGATGCCCCAAAATAGGCAGTTAAAAAAATGAATTAAAAAAAAAAAATCTATGGGGTATTTTGAGCTGAAACTTCGCAGACACATTGAGGGGACACCTTAGACTTATATTACATCTTTTAAAAAAAAAGGTTTTAGGGCACCTTTAAGAGTGACTGTATCTGCTTTGAAGAATATCGGAAGCACCCCGACCATGAATCGCAAATATTCAACATGTTGAATATTTACGATCAGAAACCCTGATGCACTGGGGGAAACCCAGAGGACCCAGAGGAGCGTGAAACAATATCCAATCAGAAAGCGAGCTGACAGAAAACAGAAGCATAACAAACACAGTCATGGCGCAGCACAAAGTTAAATGGATTTGGACAGCAATGATGGATTGGATTGAACTTTATTGTCCAGTCTGTTTTCACAGAGAGGAAATTTTTCTTTGACACTGTAACATACATTCACTACTTAGAAATGACATCACACATCAACAACACAATTCTATAATTAAACACTAAGAAAGAAAAATTAAAAATATCAACAGCCATTCTATCATTTCAATTAAAATACTGTACGATTCAAGATAATCACTGCCAATGGAAAAAAAAGATCTTTTATAGACATTTTTTCTACGTCCAGATGGGAGCAATTCAAAAGCAGAGTGAAGAGGATGTGTGTTATCTTTAAAAATCGCAATTGCCATTTTACCCATGAAATGATCGAACAAGCTCTGAAGTGGCTGTTGTTTTTGTCCAGTAATCTTATTTGCTTGATTAATTATTTGTGAGAGTTTGTTCTTTTGTTTTAATGTTAGATTGCCGTACCATGAAACAATATTATATGTGAGAATACTCTCTATCATTGATCGATATAACATGGTTAGGGTCTGCTGACCGATATTAAAGCTTCTCAGTTTCCTGAGGAGACCCAAGCGTTGTCGTGCTTTTTTATGAATGTACTCCACATTATTTTCAAAATTAAGTTTCTCATCTATAATTGTACCCAAATATTTAAAATTCGAGACCTGCTCTACAGTTTTTTCCTTTATAACAACTGGTTTATATTCAGATACGGTATCTACTCTTCTCAACTGATTTCTCAAACATAGCTCCTTTGTCTTTTCAATATTAAGATATAAAAAACTACTCTCAAACCAACAAATAATACTGTCAATATACTGAAAATATGAGGTGCAGTTCATTTCTTTCTGACATGAAACCAATGCCATATCATCGGCATATTTTATAAGGGTAAGGTTATCGTCATTGCACTTCAGTTCATTTATGTATACGGAAAAAAGTATTGGAGACAGTACACATCCCTGCGGTACCCCAGTATCTAAAACCAAGCAATCCGACATAACATTATTAACACAAACTCGCTGAGGGCGACCTTTTAAAAACTCCTTAATCCATATAATCATCCAACTACTAGCACCTGACTCATAGAGGCGCTTTAAAAGAAGATGAGGTTGGACAGTATTGAAAGCGGATGAGAAATCCATGAAGAGTATTCGAACATAGGAATTTGAATTATCTAGATGATTTTGAACCTTATTTAAAAGAGTAAGAGAGGCATCCACAGTGCTCCTATTTGCCCGATAGGCAAATTGCATGGGGTCTATGCATGTCTCGATTTGGGATAACACTTCCTTACATACTATGCGCACCATACATTTACACAGAATAGATGGGAGTACGATTGGGCGAAAGTCTTTGAGAGATTTAGCATTAGGTATTTTCGGCACCGGGATGACAATGGAATTCTTCCAGGCTAATGGTACAAAACCATTGTTCAGGAAGATTTGAAATAACCTTGTACACACATGTCCAAGTTGTGCTGCACATTCTTTCAGGACTTTCCCCTTCAGGCCATCTGGGCCAGATGCCTTATACGATTTAACTTTACGAAGCACTGTGACAACCTCCCTCTCCTGTATAATCATAGGCTGTGATTGAGTCATGATCATCATTAATTCATTACTAACAGACAAATCATCATCATTAAAATCATTATCAAATCGTGAATAAAAAATATTAAAATTATTTGCAAGAACATGAGGGTCTTCATGTTTTTGAACTCTTTTCTTTTGTCTACCCATCATTGTATTTAAACCCTTCCATGCATCTCTTACATTTCCCGTTTTTAATTTCTCTTCAACATTCTCTTTATATTCATTCTGTGCATCTTTTATCTTACGTTTTACTGCTTTGTTTAACTCTTTTACTTTCTGCTGATCATTCTGCAAGAAGGCAATTTTCTTCATGTTTAGGTAATGTTTCAGATCTTTGTTAATCCACGGCTTATTATTTGGATAGACTCTAATATTCTTTGTTTGAACCACTGAATTTACACAGAAATTAACATAACAGGTTATTGTATCATTCAAAAATTCATGATTACTACAACAGTCATCATCGTTAAAAAATAAGTCCCATTCAGTGCACTCAAAAGAGCCTCTTAGCTTTTCTATTTCGTCCCTGGACCACGTTTGAACCTGCTGAACGGCAGGCTT
Organism: Chanodichthys erythropterus; assembly: GCF_024489055.1. NCBI lineage: Eukaryota > Metazoa > Chordata > Actinopteri > Cypriniformes > Xenocyprididae > Chanodichthys > Chanodichthys erythropterus. The sequence goes on along the minus strand of NC_090238.1, from coordinate 37,560,169 downwards.
GATCCTCTTTAAAAGCTGCCTGTATTTTGGTAACAGATGAATAACGTTGTGATCCGAACGTCCCAGAGGTGGATATAGCTTTGGCACATATGCACCTTCCACGTTACCAAAGCATTTGTCCAGAGTCTTAACCAGTCTTGTCGGACAGGTTACATATTGCTCAAGATTTGGCAACAGCGTAGATACATTGCATTTATTAAAATCTCCAAGCAAGAAGACTGGGTCATCGGCAGAATTGCAAAGCGCTCTGTTGTAACTAGCAGCTATGCATTCAGCAGCAAGTGCAAAGTTTGGTCCTGGCACATAGACTAAGATAATTGTTATTTGTCCGAATTCGCGAGGCAAGTAGTATGGCCTGAAAGACACAGTCGTGAGCAGAGCAATGTGTTTCACGTACCGTAATATTATTCGCCCACCTGCTACTAACAAACATACACAGTCCTCCTCCGATTGTTTTAGTTGACTTGGCACTGTCGCGGTCCAGACGGATTAATGAGTATCCTTCCAAGTGTATGTTGTCAATCGCCTCCGTCAACCATGTCTCCGTAATGCAGATCAGGTTAGCTCTTTTAAAATCTCTGTTGTATTTCACCAATGCTGTAAGTTCAAGCATTTTATTTTGAAGCGAGCGAGCATTAGTTAAAGTTATTGTAGGAAGAGGAAACCGACTGCCGCGAGATTTAAGTCTGTTTCGGATTCCGCCTCTAGAGCCCTTCCGTTTTGTTTTCTTCTTTCTGTTTGTTGTGTGGATGGAACAAACTATTTCGGAAGGTTCATGAAAGAACTTTGGTGGGGTTCTAACATTGTGTCGGAATCTCAACAGATCTTCGCGGCTGTAAAACATTGTCCTCATTAATCCATTGTTCCTTAGATTTCCCAAATCCACTCCATCTTCCAACGCAGACACACAGTCTATAGCGCATTTTAGAATCCAGAACACAACGATTATCTTAAAAAGCATATTGCTTTTAAAACGTGGACTGTTTAAACAATTTAAAACAAACAAGCAAGCAAACACACGAGCACACCAGTGTCTGGGGTCAGCACTTGCGCATGCGCCCCCTGGATGGAGGATCAGCTTGTTGATTTGTGGCAACAGCATGAGTGTTTATACAACGTGTCCCGTAAAACATACCAAAATCATTCCAAACACTATCAATGCAATTTCTTCCTGCCTATCGTCCGTCATGTTTACTCTGAAGTCTCAAGAGATTTTGCAAGACTTCCTTTGTTCACAGTCAGGACTCTGGTTGAAAATCTGTTCATGTGGTGTGCTGTCTTTGTCACACCACACACTGTAGGTGTTTTTTTTTGTCCTCATATTTGTGGTCTCGCACATTTTGAAAATCGTATAAGTTTTCAATAATCTTTTAGTGTGTACCCAGCATAATCTGAGAACAATCCCACCTCCTCAAAAAAAAAAAAAAAAAAAAAAAAATTAAAGGCTTAAATGACTATAATGTTATTAAAGGAACACTCCACTTTTTTGAAAATAGGCTCATTTTCCAACTCCCCTAGAGTTAAACAGTTGAGTTTTACCGTTTTCGCGTTCTCGCAATGATATCACGCAGCGTCTCTCACAAACGTCTCCATGGTTGCAAGGCACGTTCCCTGTGCAAGCAGGGGCTCACAGGTGCTGCGTAATATCATTGCACTGCTGCAGCCATGGAACGGCAGCAAAGTTCCTTGATTATTACGCCTGAATGAGAGTATAGTTCCTAGCCATATCAGCCTAGAAAATCACAACTTTTTATTTTCCGTCGGTCTTAGTACACGATTTAACTACAGAAGAGTCAAGTTTTAAATAGGAAAAATATCAAAAGTCTTTGGTCATTTTTAAACGCGATGCTAACGGTCTAATCAGATTCAATGAACTATGCTAAGCTATGCTAAAAGTTGTACCGCCAGAACCGGAGATCGGCTGAATGGATTCGAAAACGGTTAAACTCAACTGTTTAACTCTAGGGGAGTTGGAAAATGAGCCTATTTTCAAAAAAAGTGGAGTGTTCCTTTAAAATGTTAATGTTGAAAAATTTGGGAAGCACTAGGCTACCTGTTTCAGCCGCATATATGCCCATTGAAAATGAATGCATTTTATTACAATGCAAATACATTAAAGAACAATATATGTGTACTACTAAGCATTAACATGTGTTTCATGGAGCAGAAGATTTGACGTCTACATGCCTGTAAGTATTGTAATAGTGCAAAAAGTCAAACTTAGCTGCAAGAATTCTGTGAGGAATTTAATTTCAGCTTACAGCCAAATGATCTTTGAAGATCGTTGTATCACAATATTACAATTCAATTACAATTTTTTTAATCGATTAAAGGCGGGATAGCCGGAATTGCGCTGAATGGCACACAACAAAAGCGCCCTCTCACGTGATCAGTTCTCTTTGCACCTGAATAGTCAAATACACGCAAACACAGATATCTGCTATGACCAGTGTTGGGGGTAACGAGTTACAAAGTTAGTATAGCCTACTTATCACAATGTTGTCAATCGCAAACACTAATTTATTCAAACATCTCTCTACTGAACTGCGTACTGTAGCTTAATTTGTGGAGGATGAAGAGAAAGCACCCGTTTGATATATGAGCCAGTAGTGGAGAAATAACTTTTAAAGAAATAATCTTTGATTAACCCCAACACTGGCTATGTCCTCCTTGCTGGAGTGTGATGTGATTTGTGTCATGTGCAGGTGTGATGGATAGTGTACAAACCAATAGGGTGCCGGAATGGTATATGTTTTTACTTCTCATCTAACCACAATAAAATTCACTCTATCCAGATGGCACGATTTATCTGGATAGTTTTTTTTTTATTATTTAAATGACAAGCTGGAATGAAAACAAGCTGAAATGAAATGGGGGTAACAATGCTATTTTTAAAATGTAAGGAGTAGAAAGTATTGCATGAAAATGTAAGTAGTAGAAGTAAAAAGTCAGCTGAAAAATTACTCCAGTAAAGTATAGATACCCAAAATTTCTACTTAAGGTAATAAAGTGTTTGTACTTTGTCACTTGACACCTCTGCTGACACACTGAGAGGGCATTTACACAACTGAAAAACGAATGCTCTATGCATTCTGGTCATTCATTTACAGAACAGCAGCCTTTTGGGGGGCCAATAATGCAAACTTTTCAAAATGGGTTTAGGTGCAAGTTTTTGAAAACAGTACAATTATTGTCTCTAACCTATAAAAACATGAATTAGTGAAAGTGGTAACATCATGCACATTACTTTAGAACCTGTAAGACTCATTCACTCCTTGTTTTCCTGTAGGGTTTTATAACAGGGTTTTTCAATGAGTAAAAATAAAGCCTGTGCTAAACAACTTGACAAAACATTGTTTTACAACGTGCCAAACTGCCTAATTACTTACTAAAATGTTTTAAAAAATGAACTGCTTCAAAATTCACCTCACAATGGGTGTGTAATCTACATTGTAGAACAAATTGTCAAAGTATTGTCAAGTTGCGTTTACCACAAGCTTTTACACAAAAACCCCCACAGGAAAAAACTCAAAGGAAACAGCAGGGAATTAGTCTCCTGGGTTCTGATGTCATACCTGCACCACTCTATAGGCACACAGTGTTTTACACGTCATTGCCAACTACTGGCTTGGCAGCAGAAAACAGTCATTTTCACAGATGTGAACAGTGTTTGACAATGTTGTCTGGACATGAAACACTTCAAAAGGAGGTAAAAAAAAAGAAAGTCCATTGTAGTACATTTGTGTAAACACTTACCCTGCGTCTCAATCCACACCCTAGGTCAGTATAGTGTAAATTAATGTGGCCAGCTCCCTTATTAGTGCCTTGACTACTGAACCAGGGAGCTGACTGAGACCCACACGTAATGGAGCACTCACCTAGTGAGCTTATGATCTGAATAAGGAGTTAAGTGAGAAATACAAGGGATATGCCAGGACTGAAAACCACTACACTAGCAAATGAGAAGTCACTAGAAGTGCTTTAATCCAGGTTCTTTCCCCAATCTAGAAACTGACAGCTTGTCCATGATAGAAACTCTAAAGCACCAAAGCTCAAGTATGATAGTCTAGAGCAGTGGTCTCAAACTCAAATTCTGGAAGGCCACAGCTCTGCGCCAACCCTAAATCAAAACACCTGATCCAGCTAATCAAGGTCTTCAAGATTACGAGAAACTTCCAAGTGGTGAGCTGGAGCTAAACTGTGCAAAGCTGTGGCCCTCCAGGAATTGAGTTTGAAACCACTAGTCTAGATATTCATAAAGTACAGAGTACAGATCAGAAGGAATCTAGTTTTGTACAACCACTAGGGCTCAATATGAGCTTCAGTGGAGGAGAGGGAAAAAAAAAAAAAAAAAAAAAAAAGAACCTATAGAGAAATATTTAAAATTCAGTAATGCTACGGTTGCATGATATATGGGACTTGCAGAGGTTCAGTATGACAATTTCGCCACATTGGCAGAATGAGTCACTGTTTCAGGGTCAAAAGCAGTTAAACCAGACACGAAGCAAAATGACTAGTCAGATACATGCAAGGATCAATGAAGTTAAATTTATTGAGAAACAGCCTTTCGCTCTTGAACCATTACGGGACCAAGTGATGCCTTGCCTTCCCACTGAACACCTAGAAGAAAACCAAAACAAATTCGAGCACTTGAAAGTCAAGAGCAACCTTAGGAAGCACAAAAACTACCAACCTCCAAAGGGAGCAGCAGCAAATCCACCATCAGGACCACATGTTGAGTCACAGCAACCACAAACTTGGTTGTTTCCATCAGCAGCAAACCACCTGTAACCGTAGACATGCCAGCTTCAACATGAGCAAAGTCAACTTCGAAGTCAAAGACCTAAAGTCAAAAGTTAAGAGGGTGAAATGTACCCATTAGCGAAGGAACAGGATTTGCGCTGAGCATCACTTGGTACAGAAGCAATAGTGGCCTTCAGAATACAGGTTATATAGATCTGCAAGGGATGACAAGTCACATACACAGATTGGTAGTTAACACATGATATTCTTAGTACATACATAAGGACTGGAGCCCTCCTGGAACATAAACGCCTCCAGCTGGAACTGGATCTTGTCCTCCTGGGACCGAGGCATGAAGCGGGAGCTGGAAGCTGTAGCCTTGGCATCCACAAAGCACCTGAGAAGTGGTTACAAAGAACTCATGAATATCAACTATCAAGCAACTTGACCTAACCCATGACTCTGACAGAGTTACAAAAGAGTCCTATAAAAACCAAGTGCCATGACCTTACCCGTGATTCTCAATGAAGGAATATCTCGGGAGAGAGTTCACATCTGGTCCTTGAGTGGCCACACAGCTGTCCACAAACACACGCAGAGGTACGTGATTGTACACCTTCACAGATGCCTCGATGTTAATAAAGCCACCCAGATAGTAAGAGTTTGAAGGCCTCTGATAGGACCAGTCATCTACACAAAAAAAAAAAAAAAAAAAAAAAAAAAATTAGGCACAGCCACAATTATAAGGTTAAAGATATAAACCTGTACTAACCCATCATGAGCTTCAGGGAGAACAGCAAGACTTCTTCACCAACCTCCGTTGAGGCATAAGGGACCCATGTTGGCCTCAAGGCATCACTGCTTACGTTTTGAAGTCTGTGGTTCATGAAGGTACCAATTAGATGGTCTCAAAGCTGCACAAGCAGCATGCAGAAAGTCAGAGTCCACTTACCTTTGATAATGGCATTGAATGCCAACAACTGCACCATCTGCCTGGGTAATTGGAGTTCCAGCAAGTGCCTCAGGGGTGTAGGTAAGAGAGAAGGTGTAGACAAGCTCATCCTCATTCATCTGGAAGAGATTGGTTACCATGAAGATCATCCCAAAGACAGTGCACTAATCTTACTTTGGGAGAAAGTGCATTGTGCAACATGTTGGAATAACTCAAGAGCCAGTTGGTCATTTAAAAAAAAAAAAAAAAAACCCTGCCCTTAGAAGCGTTGGGGTTGCTATAGAGCAGTGCACATCTCAAACTTGGGATCAAAAATTTGCTGTTCCAGGTTTAAAACCTGCTTTAGACACTACTAGAACAAGTTATTGTTTAAGCACCATTCATAACATTTATGGGATAGGTCATGTCAGATTGTTTTTGGTTTGAGGAGTTATTTAAAAAGGAAAGCGGTTTAAGAAATCAAGGTTTACACAGTCAAACAGATAGGACGGTCTCAGCTGCCCTGGCATTGCAGATACTGCAACAATTGAACAGACTTTCCTTGAAAGACTTTGGCTATCCTCTGCCACAAACAAACCATTAAGATTAAAGAGTTCTTACCATCTGCACGCTGTTGCAGTCCTGTAGTTCATACTCAAAGATTAGCACCCTAGACTCAGTGTCCTGACCAACAACAGGACATCCACCTAGAGACAGACCAGTTGGCTGGATCAACTGACCATTGCTGAACAAGTCCTGCTGGACCTCTACAAGTACCCGGTTCTCATTGCATTGAACCGCTACACTGCTGGGAGTCACAGGTTGCCTCAACTGGAAGTTCACCCCCAACTCTCTCTGCACCTCAGGAACAATGGGATACTTCCAATCCAAAGGCTTCACTGGACCCTCCAACAGCTGCTTCTCCTGAAGACCAAAAGGATCCTGTGCAAGGTTTCTTGAGACAGAACTCAGAGGACTCTGAAACTGAGAAGCCACTTGCAAAGGGTTCCAGAGCCCTAGAGGAGAAAGACCAGGACTTCTGGAAGCTGGATCTGATTTCAGCCTCATGCTTCTTGGACTTTGACTGTACCTCAAACTTCCCCATGCATCAGGCAGATCAAACGCAACAAGCACAACCACCACTAACACACCTTGCAGAAGCTCCATGCTAACAAACATGAACACAAATGCCACAACAAACACCAGAGTTCTTGGCTTGTCCATTTTTTACAGCTTTGAGTTAAGGTGGCTCCTCCCCTTTTAGCTTAATTGATTACCTTTGATTCTCCCCTGGACCTGTAGAGTTTATGCATTAGCAACTGAGAATGTTCTATAATGTCACTAGCCAACAGAACACTTGAGGTTTTAATCTAAAGTAATTTGACATTTAAGAAACTGAGTTTGACCATTATAGAAACATTGTATAATGTAAAAAGCACGTTGACGAATAGACGCATAGGCCCTGATCACAAATCATAAATACTCAATCAGAAATCCTGATGCGTTTGGGGAAAATCCCGAGGACAAACGCATGCACGCTCTAGGGATTATCACATGAAATGAAACGATATCCAATCAGAAAGCGAGCTGACAGAAGCATAACAAACACAGTCATGGCGCAGCACAAAGTTAAATGGATTTGGACAGCAAATATGGAGGATCAGCTTGTTGATATGTGGCAACAGCATGAGTGTTTATACAACGTGTCCCGTAAAACATACCAAAATCATTCCAAACACTATCAATGCAATTTATTCCTGCTTATATGTCATGTTTACTCTGAATTCTTGATAGATTTTGCAAGACTTCCCTTGTCCACAGTCAGGACTCTGGTTGAAAATCTGTTCATGTGGTGTGCTGTCTTTGTCACACCACACACTGTAGGAGCAAAACTGTTAAATCTAGGAATTTTTTTTTTTTTTTTTTTTTTTTTTTGTCCTTATATTTGTGGTCTCAAATTTTGAAAATCTTATACATTTTCAAAAATCTTTTAGTGTACCCAGCATTATCTGATACATTGAGAGGGCATTTACATGACTAAACTGAACACTCTTTATGCATTCTGGTCATTCATTTACAGAACAGCAGTGTTTTGGGGATCTAATAACACAAATTTTTGAAAATGGGTTTCAAAGTGCACGTTTTTGAAAACAATACAATTATTGTCTCCATGTAAACTATAAAAACATGAATTAGTGAAAGTCAAGTCACCTTTATTTATATAGCGCTTTTTACAATGCAGATTGTGTCAAAGCAGCTTTACATTGATAGCTGGTACATAATTTTGGCTGCACAGCAGCTCTTAAATAAGTGTCAATGCAGGCAGATCAGAAGCACTGTTGAATAAATGTCAAGAATACTATTGAATATCAAATGTCCCAACTATGCAAGCCAAAGGCAAAAGCGGCAAAGAACCCAAACTCTAAACAAGTGGCAAATAGGTGTTAAAATGGAGAGAAAAAAAAACCTTGGGAGAAACCAGGCTTAGTCGGGGGGCCAGTTCTCCTCTGGTGAACAGTGCTTTGTTACAATCAGGTTGCTATCATAAGTCTGATAGGATCACAACAAAGTATTTCAGAAAGTGGTGATGTGCATTATGTCAGAACCTGTAAGACTAATTTGCTGTTTGTTTTCCCTATAGGGTTTTATAATGGGGTTTCTCAAGGAGTAAAAAAAAGCCTTTGCTAAGCAACTTGACAAAACTGTTTTACAACGTACACACTCATGTGCCAAACCGCCTTACCTGTTTTTTTTTTTTTAAAACTGCTTCAAAATTCACTTTTCCACTAGGACACAAATCAGTATATTGTAAATTAATGTGGCTAGCCCCCTTATCAGTGCCCTGACTACTGAACTAGGGAGCTGAATGAGACCCATGCTTAGTTCAGTTAATGGAGCACTCACCTAATGAGCTGATAATCTGAATCCGTGTTAAGTGAGAAATACAAGGGATATGCCAGGACTGAAAACCTCTGCATTAGCAAGTGAGAACTCACTAGAATGCTTTAATCCATGGTCTTTCCCAATTTCCCCCCCCCCATCAAGAAACTGACAGTTTCTATCATGGACAAGCTGTCATCTACAAAGCCCCTGAGAGCAAACAAATTATAGTCCAGTCATAAATATTTATGACTACAGATCAGAAACAAGTTGGTTTTGTACAGCCACTAGGGCTCAATGTGATCAAGCTTCAGTGGAAGTTGTTTAAAGAACAATATCTTAAAGATGCCTATAGAGAAAGTAACTCCTGTAATGCAACAGCATCCTATATGGGACTTGAAGGTTCAGTAGGACAGTTTCACATTGGCAGAATGAGGAAACAGTTGAGTCAAAAGCAGTTAACCCAGACATGAAGCAAAATGACTAGTCAGATACATGCAAGGATCAATGTCAGATTTATTGAGAAACAGCCTTTTGCTCTTGAACCATTACGGGACCAAGTGATGCCTTGCCTTCCCACTGAATGCCTAGAAGAAAACCAAAACAAGTTTGAGGACTTGAAAGTCAAGAGCAACCTTAGGAAGTGCAGAAGCTACCAACCTCCATAGGGAGAAGCAGCAAATCCACCATCAGGACCACATGTGGAGTCACAGCAACCACAAACTTGGCTGTTTCCATCAGCAGCAAACCACCTGTAACAGTAGACATGCCAGCGTCAACATGAGCAAAGTCAACTTCGAAGTCAAAGACCTAAAGTCAAAAGTTAAGAGGGTGAAAATGTACCCATTAGCGAAGGAACAGGATTTGCGCTGAGCATCACTTGGTACAGAAGCAATAGTGGCCTTCAGAATACAGGTTATGTAGATCTGCAAGGGATGACAGAAGTCACAAAAAAAGCTTGGAAGAGAAGAAGTCGATCTCACTCATATTCTTAGTACATACAGAAGGACTGGAGCCCTCCTGGAACACAAACGCCTCCAGCTGGAACTGGATCTTGTCTTCCTGGGACCGAGGCATGAAGCGGGAGCTGGAAGCTGTAGCCTTGGCATCCACAAAACACCTGAGAAGTTGTTACAAAGAAGTCATGAATATAAACTGTATCAAGCAACTTGACCTAACCCATGACTGACAGCATTACAAAAGAGTCCTATAGAATCAAGTGCCATGACCTTACCCGTGATTCTCAATGAAGGAATATCTAGGAAGTGAGTTCACATCTGGTCCTTGAGTGGCCACACAGCTGTCCACAAACACACGCAGAGGCACATGATTGTACACCTTCACAGACGCCTCAACGTTAATAACGCCACCCAGAAAGTAAGAGTTTGAAGGCCTCTGATAGGACCAGTCATCTACAAAAAAAAAAACAAAAAAAAACAACAACATCATTTTAGGCAGAGCCACAATCACAAGGTTAGAGATATAAACCTGTACTAACCCATCATGAGCTTCAGGGAGAACAGCAAGACTTCTTCACCAACCTCCGTTGAGGCATAAGGGACCCATGTTGGCCTCAAGGCATCACTGCTTACATTTTGAAGTCTGTGGTTCATGAAGGTACCCATTAAATGGTCTCAGCAGCACAAGCAGCATGCAGAAAGTCAAAAGACTGCTTACCTTTGATAATGGCATTGAATGCCAACAACTGCACCATCAGCCCGGGTGATTGGAGTACCAGCAAGTGCCTCAGGGGTGTAGGTAAGCGAGAAGGTGTAGACAAGCTCATCCTCATTAATCTGTAAAAAAAAAAAAGTTGGGGTTACCAAGATCACCCCAAAGATGGTGCACTGATAGGACTTCGTCTCAGCTGCCCTGGCACTGCAACAATTGAACAGACTTTCCTTGAAAGACTTTGGCTATCCTCTGCCACAAACAACCCATTAGGATTAAAAAGTTCTTACCATCTGCACGCTGTTGCAGTCCTGTAGTTCATACTCAAAGATGAGCACCCTAGATGCAGTGTCCTGACCAACAACAGGACATCCACCTAAAGACAGACCAGTTGGCTGGATCAACTGACCATTGCTGAACAAGTCCTGCTGGACCTCTACAAGTACCCGGTTCTCATTGCATTGAACAGCGACACTGCTGGGAGTCACAGGTTGCCTCAACTGGAAGTCCACTGCCAACTCTCTCTGCACCTCAGGAACAATGGGATACTTCCAATCCAAAGGCTTCACTGGACCCTCCAACAGCTGCTTCTCCTGAAGACCAAAAGGATCCTGTGCAAGGTGTCTTGAGACAGAACTCAGAGGACTCTGAAACTGAGAAGCCACTTGCAAAGGGTTCCAGAGCCCTAGAGGAGAACGGGCAGGACTGTTGGAAGCTGGATCTGATTTTGGCCTCATGCTTCTTGGACTTTGACTGTACCTCAAACTTCCCCATGCATCAGACAAATCAAATGCAACAAGCACAACCACCACTAACACACCTTGCAGAAGCTCCATTCTAGTAAACATTAACACAAATGCCACAACACACACCAGTGCTTGGCTTGGCCATTTTGTACAGCTTTGAATAAAGGTGGCTCCTCCCCTTTTAGCTTAATTGATTACCTTTGATTCTCCCCTAGACCTGTAGAGTTTATGCATTAGCAAATGAGAACGTTCTATAATAGGCTTGTTTGAGATGCGCCTGGCCTCGCCTGAAGTTCAGACGAGAGTAGGCGGCTGCAGTGAGGGGAGGAGTGAAAACAGTGCAGGCAAGACGGACAATTCTCCTTTCTCGTAGTGCATCAGACACCTGCGAGATTAAGGCGGATATCGCGGGATTCACACTTGTGCGCTGTGTTGCTGATAAACTGGATGTAATTTACATTCTGTTGCTTTTATATGAAAATAAACATAATGAACAAGACACCCAAAGTACTTGATATTTATTTCCATTCGAAGGATGTGTGTATCAATCATTTTTATTTTAATTACAGACATGTTTTTATATATTTTTATAAATATGATAACAATCACATAACCCCCAGAGAGATCGCACTGTCAGAGACTTTTGGAATATTCACACATAATGTATACGCATAAAATCATGGTATTAGTGTTTCAAAATCAAACATTTTAAAAGAGATCAATACATCACGGTTGTTTAAACCAATAAGCTTTAAGCTGTGTCGTCATCAAGTCGTTTCCCATCGTGCTTTTGGTCAGCGCAGTCGGTGGAGAGCAACTGCGCTCGATTGCAGAATCCGACACGTCCGCCTCGCCCTCGCGAGAGGTTTTTGACACACGTCAGCATGACATCAGAGCAAGGCGGCCCACCGTCGGACACATTTCTAACCGGCATGCATCTCGCGGTGATCACCGGTGATCGGTTCTGCGCAAAATTTGCTCATCTCAAACAAGCCTAATGTCACTAGCCAATTGAAGGCTTGAGGTTTTAATAGGCTTGTTTGAGATGAGCAAATTCTGCGCAGAACCGATCACCGGTGATCACCGCGAGATGCATGCCGGTTAGAAATGTGTCCGAGGGTGGGCCGCCGTGCTCTGATGTCATGCTGACGTGTGTCAAAAACCTCTCGCGAGGGCGAGGCGGACGTGTCGGATTCTGCAGTCGAGCGCAGTTGCTCTCCACCGACTGCGCTGACCAAAAGCACGGTGGGAAACGACTTGCTGACGACACAGCTTAAAGCTTATTGGTTTAAACAACCGTGATGTATTGATCTGATTTTAAATGTTTGATTTTAAAACTCTAATATCATGTTTTTATGTGTAAAAATAATGTGTGAATATTCCCAAACTTTCTGACACAGTGATCTCTTTATGGGTTATGCGAACATTGTCATTTATAAAAAAAAATATATATAAAAACATGTCTATAATTAAAGTAAAAATGATTGATACACACATTTTTCGAATGGAAATAAATAACAAGTACTTTGGGTTTATTGTTCATTATGTTTATTTTCATATAAAAGCAACAGAACTTAAATTACATCCAGTTTATCAGCAACACAGCGCACGAGTGTGAATCCCGCGATATCCGCCTTTGATCTCGTAGGTTCTGATCCACTACGAGAACAGAGAACTGTTCGTCTTGCCTGCACTTTTTTCACTCCTCCCCTTTCTGCAGCCGCCTACTCTCGGCTGAACTTCAGGCGAGGCTAGGCGCATCTCAAACAAGCCTAATCTAAAGTAATTTGACAATTAAGAAACCGAGTTTGTCCATAGGCTTGTTTGAGATGAGCAAATTCTGCGCAGAACCGATCACCGGTGATCACCGCGAGATGCATGCCGGTTAGAAATGTGTCCGAGGGTGGGCCGCCGTGCTCTGATGTCATGCTGACGTGTGTCAAAAACCTCTCGCGAGGGCGAGGCGGACGTGTCGGATTCTGCAGTCGAGCGCAGTTGCTCTCCACCGACTGCGCTGACCAAAAGCACGATGGGAAACGACTTGATGACGACACAGCTTAAAGCTTATTGGTTTAAACAACCGTGATGTATTGATCTGTTTTAAAATGTTTGATTTTAAAACAATAATATCATGTTTTTATGTGTATAACTTATGTGTGAATAGTCCTAAAGTCTCTGACAGTGCGATCTCTCTGTGGGTATTATGTGATAGTTATCAGATTTATAAAAATATATAAAAACATGTCTGTAATTAAAATAAAAATGATTGATCCACACATCTTTCGAATGGAAATAAATAACAAGTACTTTGGGTGTATTGTTCATTATGTTTATACATAAAAAGAAACAGAACTTAAATTACATCAAGTTTATCAGCAAAAAAGCGCGAGTGTGAATCCCGCGATATCCGCCTTTGATCTCGTAGGTGTGTGATCCTCTTGATCCACTACGAGAACAGAGAACTGTCCGTCTTGCCTGCACTTTTTTCACTCCTCCCCTTACTGCAGCCGCCTACTCTCGGCTGAACTTCAGGCGAGGCTAGGCGCATCTCAAACAAGCCTATTATAGAAACTTTATATAATCTAAAAAGCACCTGAACTCACACAAATAGAGATTAATTAATTCATTCAACATCTTTAAAAAACAGATTACATAGACAAGTTGTTAGTTTAGTATAATCACTACTAGCTCATTGTGAACATCTTATGCATATAGACTGATGCAACATATGAGTCGTAAGGAAAAAAATCATTAAATTGGCACCTTAAACTAAGCAGAATGTTATTTCTAATTGGTACAATAAGTGATCCTAAATGATAAACGCCTGTGTATTTTTTAATTCATTGGCTGCGTAAAAAACACTGTATTACTTGACTTCTAATATAATTCCACAGTGAGAGTAATTAATCAACATATTGCTAAAACATTTTATTAGTGTTAAGAGGTGGAAAGGATCAGGTTTGTAGCATTGATCACAGGTAAAGTCTAAACATTTTATGACCGAAACCATTTTAGAAATACTGAGACAACATTGCAATTCACTTAATATCTTTCCATGTTTTTTTCCCAACAAGGTTATTTTAATGCATCACATGTAACATGGAGCCATCTTGTGGCTGATGGGATACATTGTACATACATGTATAATTTACTGTTTCACATTCACACAGTAACATGTGATAATTGCCAGAATCAGCCAATTTTAACCCCCAGGACTTTATAGAAACATTTACCTGCATATGTAGTCACATTTTAATAATACAAGAATTGTCAACAACAAACATCAACTTAACTTGACATTAATGCATTGACAAACTTCCCTTATAAAATATAAATTTCTGTAGTAAAGTGATGGAATAGATGGTAATACCACAGTATTTTACTGCAGTGTTATTCATTAATAAATAATAATAATAAGGCAACATTTCTAATTTTCATTTAAGTACTAAAATTACAAAAACTTGAATAAAAATAAAGCAATATATAATAAATTTCAAACAACAACAACAACAACAACAAAAGTAAAAATGAGCACATAATAAAATTACTAAAACTTAACCAATTAAAGTGAAAACTGAATATATAAAAACATAAAATTATTATAAACTATAATGCATATAAATAATATGAAAATAAATAACATTGTGTTACTATAAGGGAAGTTCGTCAATGCCTTCATATCTGTACTCCTTAGAGCAAAACAATTTATGCATATCAACAACTCCTTCCACCAATGTAAAATGAAATAGAGAGACAACAACTTCAAACAACTTTAACAACTTCAAATATTTATTTTCTGAATGAAAAATATAGTTGTTTACAATGGGATATAATTTAGCTCTTCTGACAGCTGTACATCATCAGAACACGCACTCATGACGACGGCGGCAAATTTAATGTGGTTAAAAGTTAATAACACTTAAAATCAGCAATATAAACAGTATCTGCTATTAATATACATGTATTCCAAAAAAGCAGCTCTGGGAAGGGCTTTAACAGTCCAGTTTTTAGCTTTGTTCATAAATTGTCTTGAATTTCCGTTTTCCAGTTCAGATGAACACTGATCCCGGTCCGCTCGCATAGTAACATGAGCAAACCTCGCAGCAGTTTGCCTAAATCTAGAGCAATAAAACTCAACATGAATTATGAAAAGGACATTGTGCTTTTACAACCATTTACTCCAAAACACTTAAATGACTTTTACCTCATAGAGTACTGACGGATAAATGTCGATTTCAAGCCATCGTGTTGATGGAGGAACTCGACTAGTAGATATGTTCAGATCAATTTAAGCTTTAGAGGTTTTAGTTCATTTATGAAGTGATATTCAGAATTCAGATGCTCAATATAATGGTGAAACAAAGTGATTGTCCTTCACAAACAAACAAACAAAAAACAAAAAAACAAAAAAACAGCAAAAACAAGGAAATTGCTATTGTTTTATGCACCATTCAGAGCTTTAGAGTGAATTTCCGGTCATATTTCAGCCCAAAATCAAAAGGAAAAATATAATATTATAATTATTTAATATATAAAGTATATTTTGGGACAATTAAAAGTTTCTGCAACATTTTTATAATCACGCATATTCATGTGAAAAAATCTTATCCGGTAAAACATCCAATTCAGTGCACTTAACCCTGTTTTTTTTCAGTTGTTTTTTTTTTTTTTTTTTTTTTTAATTTTTCATGTGTTAATGCCAACTGCATAAAATTTGGCACAGGTGTGTATTTTTATTGGAATTTTACTATTGCACCCTCATTTCCTTTAATAAATCTATTTTACACTAGTAACACAAAATAATTCCTCTCGGGACCTTAAGGACAAAAATGTCTCCACTGAAACTGCAATTTTTAACCCCAGGGTCATTTAACTATAAAATGAAGCAGTCTTTGTTAACAGGCTTTAATTCTGTTGGCAAGGCTTCAAAATTTACATTTTTAATTACCAGATTTTCTCAGGTTTCTCGCTTTATTCCTGTTTTCTGCTTCTGCATATCACAGAGCCAGTTGGATAAATTATGCAGTTTTAAATTATGCAATATTTAAATGTGTGTAATAAAAAAAAAAAAAAAACTGTGTGTGTGTGTAATATTTGAGAGAGAAAAACTCTACTGCTTGTGTGCACAAGTGGAGTTTTGCTGGTATCTAATGGGGAAAATGTGATACTGCGCCCGAACAAAATCTTATTGAAAGAGATGATATCCTCAAATTTGGAACACAACTTGTTTAGATTTATGGCTTTGATTTTCTAGCAGTTTTAGAGTTCAATATGTTTCATAAAATGTATTTTATATAAAATAATGTTCATAAATCATTTTCAGAAACTTATTTTATTTTTTTTACATCAACAATAATCTGCCATGGGTCTCCTTTAAAATGAGACCAAGCTTAAGTCTGTGCTCCCAAGCTTCAAATTTTGATGACCGTTTTTTGACACGGACATTTTTGTCCACTATGGACCTTGTGTAACTTTTTTTAATTGATGCACAAGGGTTATTTTTTTGCATGTTTTTTTTTTTTTTTAAGCGAAATATGACCTGGATAACTTTTTTTTGTGAAATTCACCCATGGCGAAATTTCTGCACAGAAACACTGGATACTTTCAATAAACTGCCATAGTGAATGTTTGAATGGGACACTGCAGGTACGTTTGGGTTTAAGAACAGCACCATTATGGTGGAATGTAACATCAATCATAGCTTTTTACAATGCAGATTGTGTCAAAGCAGCTTTACATTGATAACTGATACATAATTTGGCTGCTCAGCAGCTCTTAATAGTGTCAATGCAGGCAGATCAGAAGCACTGTTGAATAAATGTCAAGAATACTATTGAATATCAAATGTCAAGTGTCCCCAACTATGCAAGCCAAAGGCGACAGCGGCAAAGAACCCAAACTCCAAACAAGTGGCAAATAGGTGTTAAAATGGAGAGAAAAAAAAAAACCTTTGGAGAAACCAGGCTTAGTCAGGGGGCCAGTTCTCCTCTGGTGAACAGTGCTTTGTTACAATCAGGTTGCTATCATAAGTCTGACAGGATCGCAACAAAGTATTTATTTCAGAAAGTGGTGACATGTGCATTACGTCAGAACCTGTAAGACTAATTCGCTGCTTGTTTTCCTAGAGGGTTTTATAATGGTGTTTTTCAATGAGTAAAGCCTTTGCTCAACTTGACAAAAACAGTTTCACAATGTACACACACGTGCCAAACTGCCTTACCTAGTTTTTTTATTAAATTAACTGATTCAAAAATTCACTTTTCCACTAGGACACAAATCAGTATAGTGTAAATTAATGTGGCTAGCCCCCTTATCAGTGCCCCGACTACTGAACTAGGGAGCTGAATGAGACCCATGATTAGTTCAGTTAATGGAGCACTCACCTAATGAGCCGATTATCTGAATCAGTGTTAAGTGAGAAATACAAGGATATACCAGGACTGAAAACCTCTGCATTAGCAAGTGAGAACTCACTAGAATGCTTTAATCCATGTTCTTTCCCAATTTCCCCCATCAAGAAACTGACAGCTTCTATCATGGACAAGCTGTCATCTACAAAGCCCCTGAGAGCAAATTATAGTCCAGTCATAAATATTTATGACTACAGATCAGAAACAAGTTGGTTTTGTACAGCCACTAGGGCTCAATGTGATCAAGCTTCAGTGGAAGTTGTTTAAAGAACAATATCTTAAAGATGCCTATAGAGTAGTTTAAACTCCTGACCTGCAAAGGTTCAGTAGGAGAGTTTCACATTGGCAGAATGAGGAAACAGTTGAGTCAAAAGCAGTTAACCCAGACATGAAGCAAAATGACTAGTCAGGTACATGCAAGGATCAATGTCAGATTTATTGAGAAACAGCCTTTTGCTCTTGAACCATTACAGGACCAAGTGATGCCTTGCCTTCCCACTGAATGCCTAGAAGAAAACCAAAACAAGTTTGAGGACTTGAAAGTCAAGAGCAAGTGGAAGTGCAGAAGCTACCAACCTCCATAGGGAGAAGCAGCAAATCCACCATCAGGACCACATGTAGAGTCACAGCAACCACAAACTTGGTTGTTTCCATCAGCAGCAAACCACCTGTAACAGTAGACATGCCAGCTTCAACATGAGCAAAGTCAACTTCGAAGTCAAAGACCTAAAGTCAAAAGTTAAGAGGGTGAAATTTACCCATTAGCGAAGGAACAGGATTTGCGCTGAGCATCACTTGGTACAGAAGCAATAGTGGCCTTCAGAATACAGGTTATGTAGATCTGCAAGGGATGACAGAAGTCACAAAAAAAAGCTTGGAAGAGAAGTCAATCTCACTCATATTCTTAGTACATACAGAAGGACTGGAGCTCTCCTGGAACACAAACGCCTCCAGCTGGAACTGGATCTTGTCTTCCTGGGACCGAGGCATGAAGCGGGAGCTGGAAGCTGTAGCCTTGGCATCCACAAAACACCTGAGAAGTGGTTACAAAGAACTCATGAATATAAACTGTATCAAGCAACTTGACCTAACCCATGACTGACAGCGTTACAAAAGAGTCCTATAGAATCAAGTGCCATGACCTTACCCGTGATTCTCAATGAAGGAATATCTCGGAAGGGAGTTCACATCTGGTCCTTGAGTGGCCACACAGCTGTCCACAAACACGCGCAGAGGCACATGATTGTACACCTTCACAGACGCCTCAACGTTAATAACGCCACCCAGAAAGTAAGAGTTTGAAGGCCTCTGATAGGACCAGTCATCTACAAAAAAAAAAAAAAAAAGGGGAACATTTTAGGCAGAGCCACAATCACAAGGTTAGAGATATAAACCTGTACTAACCCATCATGAGCTTCAGGGAGAACAGCAAGACTTCTTCACCAACCTCCGCTGAGGCATAAGGGACCCATGTTGGCCTCAAGGCATCACTGCTTACATTTTGAAGTCTGTGGTTCATGAAAGTACCCATTAAATGGTCTCAAAGCTGCACAAGCAGCATGCAGAAAGTCAAAAGACTGCTTACCTTTGATAATGGCATTGAATGCCAACAACTGCACCATCAGCCCGGGTGATTGGAGTACCAGCAAGTGCCTCAGGGGTGTAGGTGAGAGAGAAGGTGTAGACAAGCTCGTCCTCAGTCATCTGTAAAAGAGAAAAAAAAAGTTGGGGTTACCAAGATCACCCCAAAGATGGTGCACTGATAGGACTTCGTCTCTGCTGCCCTGGCACTGCTGATACTGCAACAATTGAACAGACTTTCCTTGAAAGACTTTGGCTATCCTCTGCCACAAACAACCCATTAGGATTAAAAAGTTCTTACCATCTGCACGCTGTTGCAGTCCTGTAGTTCATACTCAAAGATGAGCACCCTAGATGCAGTGTCCTGACCAACAACAGGACATCCACCTAGAGACAGACCAGTTGGCTGGATCAACTGACCATTGCTGAACAAGTCCTGCTGGACCTCTACAAGTACCCGGTTCTCACTGCATTGAACAGCGACACTGCTGGGAGTCACAGGTTGCCTCAACTGGAAGTCCACTGCCAACTCTCTCTGCACCTCAGGAACAACAGGATACTTCCAATCCAAAGGCTTCACTGGACCCTGCAACAGCTGCTTCTCCTGAAGACCAAAAGGATCCTGTGCAAGGTGTCTTGAGACAGAACTCAGAGGACTCTGAAACTGAGAAGCCACTTGCAAAGGGTTCCAGAGCCCTAGAGGAGAACGGGCAGGACTGTTGGAAGCTGGATCTGATTTTGGCCTCATGCTTCTTGGACTTTGACTGTACCTCAAACTTCCCCATGCATCAGACAAATCAAATGCAACAAGCACAACCACCACTAACACACCTTGCAGAAGCTCCATTCTAACAAACATTAACACAAATGCCACAACACACACCAGTGCTTGGCTTGGCCATTTTGTACAGCTTTGAATAAAGGTGGCTCCTCCCCTTTTAGCTTAATTGATTACCTTTGATTCTCCTCTGGACCTGTAGAGTTTATGCATTAGCAAATGAGAACGTTCTATAATGTCATTTATAGGGACATTGAAATGCTTCCCTTAACGTGTCTTAGTCAGGGTGTGAATTACACAGCGGCCTTTAGGGGGTCAGAGAGTAAGGGCAAAAACAAACAAACAAACAAACAGAAAAACCCTTTTGTCTATTGTTAATGTTGGTTCATGTTAGTTCTCAATGATGCTACATAACTTTATTTTAACAGCCTATAAAAACTGGCATTTGTGGAAATTTACATAAGCCAAAACTTTAAAAGGGCTTTAAAAGTATTTTTAGGCCTAGTTCATGTTAAATATAGTGGAGGATAGTGTTAAAGGCTACACAACCTTATTAAACTGTTCCAGGTACATTAAACATACTAATGCTTACATGGAGAGACTATCATGCACTTTCCCAACTAATCTTTAACTATAAAAGCCATCTTCGTTCTCTTTATATGGAACATTTTCCTTATGGTAATTCTGAAAGAAAACGCGCTGGGTTTCTATAGTTCTGTTGCTATAGTAATGAGCGCAACTTTAACGCGCATCTGATTGATAAACCGCGCGCTCTTATGTGAGTGTTCTTAATGTTGTAGTTATTTCAGCAGTTTCCTCGCACATTCAGTTTAATGACAGTAAGTTCATCATTTCATTTATCATTCATTGAACTGTGCGTATGCATTTAGACACTTACATTATGTGTTTGCTCCGATCATGCAATAAATGAAACTGCTCAGGTAATGTCAATGAACCATTTCCGACTTTTCCACGCAATAAAAGCGTTTTATTTCAACAGTAGTGACGGCGCAATGACTTGGCAGCTTTATCAATGCTTTATCAACACATGTAACATGGACCAATCTTGTGGCTGATGGGATACATTGTACATACATGTATAATTTACTGTTTCACATTCACACAGTAACATGTGATAATTGCCAGAATCAGCCAGTTTTAACCCCCAGGACTTTATAGAAACATTTACCTGCATATGTAGTCACATTTTAATAATACAAGAATTGTCAACAACAAACATCAACTTAACTTGACATTAATGCATTGACAAACTTCCCTTATAAAATATAAATTTCTGTAGTAAAGTGATATAAAGTGAATAGATGGTAATACCACAGTATTTTACTGCAGTGTTATTCATTAATAAATAATAATAATAAGGCAACATTTCTAATTTTCATTTAAGTACTAAAATTACAAAAACTTGAATAAAAATAAAGCAATATATAATAAATTTCAAACAACAACAACAACAACAACAACAACAGTAAAAATGAGCACATAATAAAATTACTAAAACTTAACCAATTAAAGTGAAAACTGAATATATAAAAACATAAAATTATTATAAACTATAATGCATATAAATAATATGAAAATAAATAACATTGTGTTACTATAAGGGAAGTTCGTCAATGCCTTCATATCTGTACTCCTTAGAGAAAAACAATTTATGCATATCAACAACTCCTTCCACCAATGTAAAATGAAATAGAGAGACAACAACTTCAAATATTTATTTTCTGAATGAAAAATATAGTTGTTTACAATGGGATATAATTTAGCTCTTCTGACAGCTGTACATCATCAGAACACGCACTCATGACGACGGCGGCAAATTTAATGTGGTTAAAAGTTAATAACACTTAAAATCAGCAATATAAACAGTATCTGCTATTAATATACATGTATTCCAAAAAAGCAGCTCTGGGAAGGGCTTTAACAGTCCAGTTTTTAGCTTTGTTCATAAATTGTCTTGAATTTCCGTTTTCCAGTTCAGATGAATGTAGCGGGTCCCGGCTAGGTCTCCGCTGGCAGATGTATAGATAATCCTCTG
Source organism: Chanodichthys erythropterus (assembly GCF_024489055.1). NCBI lineage: Eukaryota > Metazoa > Chordata > Actinopteri > Cypriniformes > Xenocyprididae > Chanodichthys > Chanodichthys erythropterus. The sequence goes on along the minus strand of NC_090238.1, from coordinate 37,538,373 downwards.
ATAGGAGTGCTCTGGAAATATTACAAATATCACACAGAAATCAGTGACGCAGGACAACAGTTGCTCATTCTCCATTCACTCGGATTATATTTATTTTTAACTTCCTTTTAACTTTGTATCTGCAATCATGAATTACTTTCTGTTATTTTTGTCTGTTTTGCATTGAAGCACAGGTTATATCCACATTTGGATAACATGAAGCAATATATTCTTCACAGGTCTTTTCACATAGATGTATACTCACATATTTTCCAAACACTAGCTTATTAAAGTTTGTATGAAACCAAAAACAACCACTTTTCCTTTAAATCCCATTATTGGTCTCTCCTCAATCATGTCTGCATTTCTTCCTTTAAACACATATCTTTGTCCTCTTATTAAAAGAGTATTTTTGTAATAACTGTACATTTTATAAGTGTTCACTTTATACAACAGAATAATTCTCATTTGCAGTTAAGCTGTATTACATTTACACTATAAGAACACAAACTTCATTAATAAACATATCTGCCTCATAACATGGCGTTCAGTTCTATGAACTGAATCTGTATCATAGTAATATTAATGTGCGTGCGCCCTTAAACAAGGCCGCAGCCGTAACTGGTCTTATTCACATTAACATTTTACACTTTTAACATTGTACTACACACATAGTACACTGAAATATCCCACAAATGCCCTGGAGCCGTAAGGAACAAATAAAATAACCAATCTGCGGACGTCGGCCGCCATTCTACATGTACTGTTAAACTTAACTGTTTAAACATTTGACATACTTTTCGCTTACAGAGCACACATCACAGGGGATTCATATGAGCTTATAAACATCTGTAGTCACATTAAAGGTGTGTAACTAACCTGGAAATATTACAAATATCACACAGAAATCAGTGACGCAGGACAATAGTTGCTCATTCTCCATTCACTCGGATTATGAGCTCATCTTGCTCTGTGAAACGCTAAATGCCCCAGTGTGACGCTACTTGCAACTACTGCCACCCTGTGTCCATTTTATGAACTACCTGTCATTATGTGCTTTTCCCATGATCTCTCATTAGTGTTCAATTATATAAATCAGAATGAAATAAAATACTATTGCAACAAAAGGAAAAGAAACAAAAAGTAATAATCTCAACAAAACTTATTTTGTGAGTGTCACATCCACCCCGACAAACAAGAATGGCTCCAGACATTTGTTACAACAACAAAAAAAAACCTTTTTTTTTTTTCTCTAATAAACGTTTGTGGTGACTGGCATGTAATATGTGCATGGCATGTACATTTGTTGTGCGTAAGGCGTAGGCAGGATAAACTGTCTGGTTATGTGTGGCATGAATGGTAGGGGAGGCGAGGTAATCTGTGAGGAAATAGAATCTACATGGGTCTGTATTGAAGGTTGGCCTAATGACTCATAAGTGAACACCGGTCTCGGCCTTCTCTCTCTGGTTGACCTCCTAACCTCTCTATGTGTTTCTTCTGCAGGCCCAGTTATTATAGGAGGATAAGTCAGTCTTTCCTCCCGTATTTGTTCAGCATGTTCAATTTGCTCATCCTCTCCAGGCTGAGGTAGGTAAGTGACATCAGATTGTTCACTTGTCTGTGATTCCTCTCCCACTAATTCCACTTCTCTATCCATTGAGCTTTGTTTATCCTCTTTTTCAGGAGTGTCTTGTTCGGGCTCACTTTCAGGTAAGTTTGTCTCATCCGTGTGTGTATTGTCTCTTTCAGGTGTCTCTCGTCCATCTGGTAAGTATGCGTCCATCAATTCGGTTTCCCCCATCAGTAATGTATCTGGACATTCTTCGTGGTTCCTGGTTGGTTTCTTTGGAGTCAGACCAGGCACTGTTGTAGGAGATGACTTTGACACTGGACTTTGTTCTCTTGCTGAGGACACTGATCTGTCATGTCCAACTCGATCATTTCCCATCCTGACTACAGGTGTTCTCAGCCAATAACCTCCTGTCCACTCATCCTCATCATCAGTGTCCGATATTCCATCCTTGTCAGCAGAGTTTACCCTCTGTTGAGGCTGCTTTTGCCTCTGACGGGGTGTTACAACCAAGTCAGATGGCTGTGCTGGGTTCTCAACAGGTAAGTCATTCACTAACAGTAGCAAGTTTCTGTGTATGGTTCTGTTCCTTGCATTTGGGTCTCCTTCAGGATGAATGACATATACCGGATTATCTGAGATCTGCTCTCTCACCACATAGATCCTCTTCTCCCAGTATGAGCGTAGCTTCCCGGGTCCACCTCGCTCACCCATGTTTCGAACCAGTACTCGATCTCCTGGTTTGAGGACCACACCCCTCACCTTTTGATCATAGTAGGACTTGTTCTTTGCACTTGATGACAGGCTGGATTTGTTTGCAATCTTGTACGCTTCCATCATCCTTTTTGACCATTTATCCACATATTCTTTATGTGTCACAGGTTCGGTGTTTCCCAACAATCCAAACAAGAGATCCACGGGGAGACGGGGGTGTTTCCCATACAGCAGGTAATGAGGTGAGTATCCGGTGGACTCGTGGCGAGTACAGTTATATGCGTGTATCATTTGTGGCAAATGTTCTTTCCATCTCTCCTTTTCTCTGTCTGTCAGTGTCCGTAACATTTGCAGCAGTGTGCGGTTGAACCGCTCAGCGGGATTACATTGCGGATGGTATGGGGATGTCCGTGAGTGTCCGACCCCTGACAGGCGTCCCAGGGTGCGGAAAAGGTTGTTCTCGAACTCGCGCCCTTGATCATGGTGGAGACGATTTGGGTAACCCAGACGAGGTATGTAGTCGTTGTATATCCGTTCAGCTGCAGTTCGTCCCGATTTATTTTTGGTTGGGTAAGCCTGAGCAAATCTGGTGAAATGGTCTATCACTACCAGAATGTATTCATAGCCCCCTTTGCTTTTCTCCAGATGTAAGTAGTCTATGCAAACCAGATCAAGAGGGGAAGCAGAAGTCAGGCCACCCATCGGCGCGCGTATGTGTGTGGTGGGTTTCTTTTGTTTTATGCAACTGCATTTTCTTGTGACATACTCCTCTATGCATCTCTTCATCTGTGGCCAATAGAAACGTTCTCTGGCGAGATGGAGCACACGTTCTGTACCAACGTGCCCCATGTTGTCATGGAGATGTTTTAGAGCAACTGACCGGTACTTGGTGGGTAGGACTAACTGTTTTCTCTCTTGTGTTTGGCGGTACAGGACTCCATTCTCCAAATGTAATTGACTCCACTCATGAAGAAGCTTGCGAGTGAGCCCACTCACTGACCTTCTGACCTCATCGGTGAGAACATTATTTGCCTCTTTTAATGTCATTATTTCCCCTATTCCAGGGTCCTCTCGTTGGGCTTTTGCCAGCTCTTCATGGCTTATTTTGGGCAAGAGTGAATGAGGCTGTGGTATCACATCAGCAGAGGAGGTGTAAAGTGCAGCTATCCATGCTACATCTTTCTTTTGGGCTGCTCTACTCCCTTCCCAAGTCGCATGCAGCACATCCTGAGACAGCTCCTCTGTGCATTTTGCCACATAGTTGTCAATATCAAGTGGGATGCGTGAGAGCGTGTCGGCATCTATATTGTTTTTTCCAGGTCTGTATTTAATATTGAAGTGGAACTCTGACAATTCTCCGACCCAGCGATGTCCAACTGCATTGAGTTTCGCAGTGCTCATGACGTAAGTCAGCGGATTGTTATCAGTGTAGATGGTGAAATGTGGAGCATAAAAGAGATAGTCTCTAAATTTCTCACACACTGCCCACTTCAGAGCAAGGAACTCGAGTTTTCCGCTGTGGAGTCGGTAGTTCCTTTCAGCAGGTGTCAGAGTTCGTGATCCAAATCCGATGACTCGCATTTTTCCACACTGTCGCTGATAGAGGATTGCGCCGAGCCCTTTCTCCGAAGCATCCGTGTGTAGGACGAATGGCTCCTCGAAGTTGGGGTATGCGAGGACTGGGGGGTTGGTCAGCATATTGACGAGCCTTTCCAAGGTACATTGGTGATCAGCCTTCCATATGATGGGTGTTTTGGACGGGAGTTGTGGACCCTTGGACTTGCTGTGACGTGGAAGGGGTTGGGGCATGGAGGACTTACATTGGAGCAGCTCATATAATGGCTTTGCTATTTTAGCAAAGTCCTGTATGTAGGAGCGGTAATAACTCAGGAAGCCAAGAACCCGTCGGAGATCACCAACTGTTTGGGGCGTTTTGGTTTTTAAAGCCATCACTGCCTCTAGGTCTTTGGGATCAATTCGAACTCCCTCGGCCGACACCAAGCGTCCAACATAGCGAACCTCCTTCTGAAACATCTCGCACTTTTCTGCCCGTAGCTTCACTCCATGATGCTGCAGTGCTTGGAGGACCTTGCGAATCACCTCCACATGGTCACTGAAAGATCTGGAGTAACAAAGTAGGTCATCCAGGTACGGGATGCAGTACTCGTCTCTCAGAGAGCCTAACATCTCCTCCATGCTTCTTTGAAAAGCTGCAGGTGCGTTAGAAAGTCCAAACGGAATCCTTACCCATTCGTAAAGCCCCCAGGGAGTGATGAAGGCAGTGAGATGGCGCGACCCTTCTGCCATAAACCCCTGGTGGTAAGCTTTACCTTGGTCCAGTATGCTGAACATTGAGTACCCACCTAGTGTATCTATCAAATCCTGTATTCGCGGCAGTGGATGTCTGTCAGGTACGGTTTTTTGATTTAGAAGACGATAATCTATGCAGAGACGAAGAGTGCCGTCCCTCTTCCGCACACATACAACCGGGGCAGAATAGGCCGACTTAGATTTCACTATCCAACCCTTTACAAGAAGATCTTGAATGTAAGCTTTTACTTCTTTAAACAGTGGTTTGGGTATGGATGTGTACGCTCTCTGCACAGGAACATCGTCTTTGAGGTTGATCACCATTTGCAAATTTGGGATACAGCCAAGGTCATTTCCATCCTTAGCAAAGGCGTTTGACTCCTCATGAAGCATCTTTCTAGCAACCTCTTGCTGTTTTTCCTCCAGATGGCTGAGGTTTACAGGTGGGTCCCACAGAGGTAGATCTGAGTTGCTGACCTGACTGGTGGTTACCTGACTGACAGTTGCTGCCGGCTGTGATTTGTCCAGGATATCTGCCTCCACGACATTCTCAACACGCTGCAGGATCCCTAAAGCTGTTTTACGTGGTATTGTGATGTCATGATTGGTGTTATTACCAACTGGAATGATGACATGCGGTTTTATTGGGTTCTGGATTTCAAACAAACCTGGCCCTGTATCCCACTGTCCAGATGGTAGGCTGTCTTCATCTGTTTCGAACAACACCAATCGGGTAGAAGCATCCATGTTTGAGGGAACCCGACACCTCACCCACAACACTTGACCAGCTGGGAGCACGATATCCTTGGCACCTGTTCTTAAGCGTCCCTGCTGCATAACTGGCTTTGCTGTCTGAATAAAGTTGACAAGAGCTTCAGCTGTTTCTTTGGGAACAGATATGGCATTGCTAAGAAGGCTAGCAAGTACAGGCACTAGTCTCTCTGGTTGCCCACAAATTAGCACTTCTAAAACATTAAAGCCAATCAATGGTTTATCCATGGGGTAGCTGCTGATGAGGAATGGGACACTCATAGACAGGTTGGGGTCCAAATTCCCTGGTAAGTTCACTGTAATAGCTACCCACCCATCATAGGGAATGAGACTACCATTTGCAGCACTAACCTTCAGTTCCTCCTCCCCTAAGATCTCAGAAACTGAGTGAATACTGAGGTCAGGTAGGTACTTTTCTTTCCAGGCACGACTGACTATACTGACTTGGGAACCCGAGTCGAGCAAAGAAGTGACTGCTAAGCCATTTAGATAGCTCTGAACTAGGGCCTTTTTTCCAATCAGGCTAGCAACAGCTCTAGCTTTAGCTACACGTGGTGACTGGGGAGGGAGCTGAACTACTTGGTTACAGTGACTTAATGTGTTTGTCGTTACTGGGGTTGAAGGTGAGGAGGGGCATGTTTTGTCATTGTTGACCTCACTTTCAGGTTGGGACTTATTTCCAGACCCGGCCACTAGATGTCCCTCTCCAGTGCCCGATTGGAGTTTCCCTGTCTCTTTGATCGCTTTAGGCAGCCTGCTGCGTGGTGTCCTTCCTCCCCACATGTGAAACAGTGTTTACAGTCTTGTCTGTCTTGTTCCACGCAGCTTGGACAACCATAGGGTTTTCCACGTCTAAAGTGTGTCCTATTTTGACTGTACTGGCGCCCATTGTGAGTTAGCTGTTGTTGGTTTTGTTTTTGCATGGTCTCAACCTGTCTGGTGAGCTCCTCTACTTTGATCGTGAGGTCTCTCAGAGGATCTGGTTTTGTTTGCTTTGACTTGGACCCTATACTCTCTGACTTTGTGCTAGGTGTCTTTACCACATCCGACTCAAGCTGTGCACTGTGCGCATTTGTTACAGTCTGTCGGCGGGACGAGCCAAGTCTTTTCATTCTCTCATTTTCTTCACTAGTGATTTTCATCACATGACGCAGAATCATCTCATCAGTGACCCCACTGTTTGTCAACAAAGGTTTGAGCTCTCTGCGTATGTCAGTGTGTTTGTGTCCAAAGCCTTGATACACAGTATGTAGGAAAACATCTTGCACTGTAGTTGCAGAGTATTTAATGGTAGTGTCAGCCAGTTTTGATGTCCATAGGATACGTTGTTTTAAGCCTATCAAACGATAGAGAAATTGTTGTGGTGTCTCGTTCTCATCCTGTTTCGTACACATCAACTCTTGGAATAATTCTGTGCTGTTTTTTTCTCTTAGGTGAGTTTGGAGAATTCCCTTAAGTTCAGCCACTGCCATGTCGTCTTTGTTTATCAGCATCTCTTTGAATATGCCTGGTCTTATGATTTTGAGCACACCACGAACAATCTCTGAGTCTGAGAATCCTTCTTTGATTCCATCATCTATTTGCTTACAGACATTATTGTAGCTGATATCTGAGGATTGATCACCGATCTGGCCGCCTTGCACTTTGAACTCCCTCCGTGAAAGGTAACTGAGTTCCCTTAAGGACACCATTCCCTCGCGAGCTGACTGAGAGGCCTGCTCACCCAGTGGGTTTCTGTCTAGTTGGTTTGACAGGACTGAGGATGAGGGCATATGTGTCTGTGACGGCGACGCATGTGCTGGTATACACTGTATGAGTTTCTTGCTAAGCTCCTCATAGCTAGCGAGCGCTTTAAGCAAATCAGCATTCGACGTGTCATGTACATTTAACGTTGTAACCTCAACTGAGCCTGAATCTGGTTCGGCAACACCACAAGGCAATGTAGTACTGACTAGAGTAGGTGTGTGTCGACGCTGCGGGTGAGTGTCAGTGGTGATTTCAGGGGGTGTTCGGATAGAAACAGAACCCTCAGCAAAATCAACAAGATCGTCAAACTTATCACCACTCTGCCCAGTATGTAACTCAGAATCACCCTTTACATTTAGAAATGACATAACATTACGACATTTTACTATATCATCAATAGTATCTTTTAACATCAGCAACTGAACCATTCCCTCGTCCTCTGTCTCAAGTAACTGCTTACTGTAAATGAACGAGTTGATGTGATCGTAGCATTCCTCCTGATCTCTCTCCACAAGTTCTGACTGGTCCATGTCCGACACTGGATTCACCGCTCCGGCGACCCGAAGAAGCTCTTCAGCTGTCAAGGTGAGTAGGCTCTTCCTAATGTCCCACACTAGGCTCTTCCTCCCACCACTCCACATGATGGCTCCTCGTCTCCCTCACGGCTGGCAACACAGTTCGGTGATGGTGCAGTCGACTCTGGATCGCAGGCCTCAACTCGTCCACGATCACAGTCCCCACGGCTGGGCAGGCTAGTTGCTGGTCAGAGTTGTCATCACTCGGCTCCTGATCCAATAGGTGGCGCCGAAGTATCCCGGACGAGCCCCCAAGAATCTGTAGCGGGTCCCGGCTAGGTCTCCGCTGGCAGATGTATAGATAATCCTCTGATAGGAGTGCTCTGGAAATATTACAAATATCACACAGAAATCAGTGACGCAGGACAACAGTTGCTCATTCTCCATTCACTCGGATTATATTTATTTTTAACTTCCTTTTAACTTTGTATCTGCAATCATGAATTACTTTCTGTTATTTTTGTCTGTTTTGCATTGAAGCACAGTTTATATCCACATTTGGATAACATGAAGCAATATATTCTTCACAGGTCTTTTCACATAGATGTATACTCACATATTTTCCAAACACTAGCTTATTAAAGTTTGAATGAAACCAAAAACAACCACTTTTCCTTTAAATCCCATTATTGGTCTCTCCTCAATCATGTCTGCATTTCTTCCTTTAAACACATATCTTTGTCCTCTTATTAAAAGAGTATTTTTGTAATAACTGTACATTTTATAAGTGTTCACTTTATACAACAGAATAATTCTCATTTGCAGTTAAGCTGTATTACATTTACACTATAAGAACACAAACTTCATTAATAAACATATCTGCCTCATAACATGGCGTTCAGTTCTATGAACTGAATCTGTATCATAGTAATATTAATGTGCGTGCGCCCTTAAACAAGGCCGCAGCCGTAACTGGTCTTATTCACATTAACATTTTACACTTTTAACATTGTACTACACACATAGTACACTGAAATATCCCACAAATGCCCTGGAGCCGTAAGGAACAAATAAAATAACCAATCTGCGGACGTCGGCCACCATTCTCTCAACTGTGTACTGTTAAACTTAACTGTTTAAACATTTGACATACTTTTCGCTTACAGAGCACACATCACAGGGGATTCATATGAGCTTATAAACATCTGTAGTCACATTAAAGGTGTGTAACTAACCTGGAAATATTACAAATATCACACAGAAATCAGTGACGCAGGACAATAGTTGCTCATTCTCCATTCACTCGGATTATGAGCTCATCTTGCTCTGTGAAACGCTAAATGCCCCAGTGTGACGCTACTTGCAACTACTGCCACCCTGTGTCCATTTTATGAACTACCTGTCATTATGTGCTTTTCCCATGATCTCTCATTAGTGTTCAATTATATAAATCAGAATGAAATAAAATACTATTGCAACAAAAGGAAAAGAAACAAAAAGTAATAATCTCAACAAAACTTATTTTGTGAGTGTCACATGAACACTGATCACGGTCCGCTCGCATAGTAACATGAGCAAACCTCGCAGCAGTTTGCCTAAATCTAGAGCAATAAAACTCAACATGAATTATGAAAAGGACATTGTGCTTTTACAACCATTTACTCCAAAACACTTAAATGACTTTTACCTCATAGAGTACTGACGGATAAATGTCGAATTAAAGCCATCGTGTTGATGGAGGAACTCGACTAGTAGATATGTTCAGATCAATTTAAGCTTTAGAGGTTTTAGTTCATTTATGAAGTGATATTCAGAATTCAGATGCACAATATAATGGTGAAACAAAGTGATTGTCCTTCACAAACAAACAAACAAACAAACAAACAAACAAAAAACAAAAAACAAAAAAACAAAAAAACAGCAAAAACAAGGAAATTGCTATTGTTTTATGCACCATTCAGAGCTTTAGAGTGAATTTCCGGTCATATTTCAGCCCAAAATCAAAAGGAAAAATATAATATTATAATTATTTAATATATAAAGTATATTTTGGGACAATTAAAAGTTTCTGCAACATTTTTATAATCACGCATATTCATGTGAAAAAATCTTATCCGGTAAAACATCCAATTCAGTGCACTTAACCCTGTTTTTTTTCAGTTGTTTTTTTTTTTTTTTTTTTGATAATTTTTCATGTGTTAATGCCAACTGCATAAAATTTGGCACAGGTGTGTATTTTTATTGGAATTTTACTATTGCACCCTCATTTCCTTTAATAAATCTATTTTACACTAGTCACACAAAATAATTCCTCTCGGGACCTTAAGGACAAAAATGTCTCCACTGAAACTGCAATTTTTAACCCCAGGGTCATTTAACTATAAAATGAAGCAGTCTTTGTTAATAGGCTTTAATTCTGTTGGCAAGGCTTCAAAATTTACATTTTTAATTACCAGATTTTCTCAGGTTTCTCGCTTTATTCCTGTTTTCTGCTTCTGCATATCACAGAGCCAGTTGGATAAATTATGCAGTTTTAAATTATGCAATATTTAAATGTGTGTAATAAAAATAAAAAACTGTGTGTGTGTGTAATATTTGAGAGAGAAAAACTCTACTGCTTGTGTGCACCAGTGGAGTTTTGCTGGTATCTAATGGGGAAAATGTGATACTGCGCCCGAACAAAATCTTATTGAAAGAGATGATATCCTCAAATTTGGAACACAACTTGTTTAGATTTATGGCTTTGATTTTCTAGCAGTTTTAGAGTTCAATATGTTTCATAAAATATGTATTTTATATAAAATAATGTTCATAAATCATTTTCAGAAACTTATTTTATTTTTATTTTTTTTTACATCAACAATAATCTGCCATGGGTCTCCTTTAAAATGAGACCAAGCTTAAGTCTGTGCTCCCAAGCTTCAAATTTTGATGACCGTTTTTTGACACGGACATTTTTGTCCACTATGGACCTTGTGTAACTTTTTTTAATTGATGCACAAGGGTTATTTTTTTGCATGTTTTTTTTTTTTTTAAGCGAAATATGACCTGGATAACTTTTTTTTTTTGTGAAATTCACCCATGGCAAAATTTCTGCACAGAAACACTGGATACTTTCAATAAACTGCCATAGTGAATGTTTGAATGGGACACTGCAGGTACGTTTGGGTTTAAGAACAGCACCATTATGGTGGAATGTAACATCAATCATAGCTTTTTACAATGCAGATTGTGTCAAAGCAGCTTTACATTGATAACTGATACATAATTTGGCTGCTCAGCAGCTCTTAATAGTGTCAATGCAGGCAGATCAGAAGCACTGTTGAATAAATGTCAAGAATACTATTGAATATCAAATGTCAAGTGTCCCCAACTATGCAAGCCAAAGGCGACAGCGGCAAAGAACCCAAACTCCAAACAAGTGGCAAATAGGTGTTAAAATGGAGAGAAAAAAAAAAAACCTTTGGAGAAACCAGGCTTAGTCAGGGGGCCAGTTCTCCTCTGGTGAACAGTGCTTTGTTACAATCAGGTTGCTATCATAAGTCTGACAGGATCGCAACAAAGTATTTATTTCAGAAAGTGGTGACATGTGCATTACGTCAGAACCTGTAAGACTCATTCGCTGCTTGTTTTCCTAGAGGGTTTTATAATGGTGTTTTTCAATGAGTAAAGCCTTTGCTCAACTTGACAAAAACAGTTTCACAATGTACACACACACGTGCCAAACTGCCTTACCTAGTTCTCTTTATTAAATTAACTGCTTCAAAAATTCACTTTTCCACTAGGACACAAATCAGTATAGTGTAAATTAATGTGGCTAGCCCCCTTATCAGTGCCCTGACTACTGAACTAGGGAGCTGAATGAGACCCATGATTAGTTCAGTTAATGGAGCACTCACCTAATGAGCTGATTATCTGAATCAGTGTTAAGTGAGAAATACAAGGATATACCAGGACTGAAAACCTCTGCATTAGCAAGTGAGAACTCACTAGAATGCTTTAATCCATGTTCTTTCCCAATTTCCCCCATCAAGAAACTGACAGCTTCTATCATGGACAAGCTGTCATCTACAAAGCCCCTGAGAGCAAATTATAGTCCAGTCATAAATATTTATGACTACAGATCAGAAACAAGTTGGTTTTGTACAGCCACTAGGGCTCAATGTGATCAAGCTTCAGTGGAAGTTGTTTAAAGAACAATATCTTAAAGATGCCTATAGAGTAGTTTAAACTCCTGACCTGCAAAGGTTCAGTAGGAGAGTTTCACATTGGCAGAATGAGGAAACAGTTGAGTCAAAAGCAGTTAACCCAGACATGAAGCAAAATGACTAGTCAGGTACATGCAAGGATCAATGTCAGATTTATTGAGAAACAGCCTTTTGCTCTTGAACCATTACGGGACCAAGTGATGCCTTGCCTTCCCACTGAATGCCTAGAAGAAAACCAAAACAAGTTTGAGGACTTGAAAGTCAAGAGCAAGTGGAAGTGCAGAACCTACCAACCTCCATAGGGAGAAGCAGCAAATCCACCATCAGGACCACATGTGGAGTCACAGCAACCACAAACTTGGTTGTTTCCATCAGCAGCAAACCACCTGTAACAGTAGACATGCCAGCTTCAACATGAGCAAAGTCAACTTCGAAGTCAAAGACCTAAAGTCAAAAGTTAAGAGGGTGAAATGTACCCATTAGCGAAGGAACAGGATTTGCGCTGAGCATCACTTGGTACAGAAGCAATAGTGGCCTTCAGAATACAGGTTATGTAGATCTGCAAGGGATGACAGAAGTCACAAAAAAAAGCTTGGAAGAGAAGTCAATCTCACTCATATTCTTAGTACATACAGAAGGACTGGAGCTCTCCTGGAACACAAACGCCTCCAGCTGGAACTGGATCTTGTCTTCCTGGGACCGAGGCATGAAGCGGGAGCTGGAAGCTGTAGCCTTGGCATCCACAAAACACCTGAGAAGTGGTTACAAAGAACTCATGAATATAAACTGTATCAAGCAACTTGACCTAACCCATGACTGACAGCGTTACAAAAGAGTCCTATAGAATCAAGTGCCATGACCTTACCCGTGATTCTCAATGAAGGAATATCTCGGAAGGGAGTTCACATCTGGTCCTTGAGTGGCCACACAGCTGTCCACAAACACACGCAGAGGCACATGATTGTACACCTTCACAGACGCCTCAACGTTAATAACGCCACCCAGAAAGTAAGAGTTTGAAGGCCTCTGATAGGACCAGTCATCTACAAAAAAAAAAAAAGGAACATTTTAGGCAGAGCCACAATCACAAGGTTAGAGATATAAACCTGTACTAACCCATCATGAGCTTCAGGGAGAACAGCAAGACTTCTTCACCAACCTCCGCTGAGGCATAAGGGACCCATGTTGGCCTCAAGGCATCACTGCTTACATTTTGAAGTCTGTGGTTCATGAAAGTACCCATTAAATGGTCTCAAAGCTGCACAAGCAGCATGCAGAAAGTCAAAAGACTGCTTACCTTTGATAATGGCATTGAATGCCAACAACTGCACCATCAGCCCGGGTGATTGGAGTACCAGCAAGTGCCTCAGGGGTGTAGGTGAGAGAGAAGGTGTAGACAAGCTCGTCCTCAGTCATCTGTAAAAGAGAAAAAAAAGTTGGGGTTACCAAGATCACCCCAAAGATGGTGCACTGATAGGACTTCGTCTCTGCTGCCCTGGCACTGCTGATACTGCAACAATTGAACAGACTTTCCTTGAAAGACTTTGGCTATCCTCTGCCACAAACAACCCATTAGGATTAAAAAGTTCTTACCATCTGCACGCTGTTGCAGTCCTGTAGTTCATACTCAAAGATGAGCACCCTAGATGCAGTGTCCTGACCAACAACAGGACATCCACCTAGAGACAGACCAGTTGGCTGGATCAACTGACCATTGCTGAACAAGTCCTGCTGGACCTCTACAAGTACCCGGTTCTCACTGCATTGAACAGCGACACTGCTGGGAGTCACAGGTTGCCTCAACTGGAAGTCCACTGCCAACTCTCTCTGCACCTCAGGAACAACAGGATACTTCCAATCCAAAGGCTTCACTGGACCCTGCAACAGCTGCTTCTCCTGAAGACCAAAAGGATCCTGTGCAAGGTGTCTTGAGACAGAACTCAGAGGACTCTGAAACTGAGAAGCCACTTGCAAAGGGTTCCAGAGCCCTAGAGGAGAACGGGCAGGACTGTTGGAAGCTGGATCTGATTTTGGCCTCATGCTTCTTGGACTTTGACTGTACCTCAAACTTCCCCATGCACCAGACAAATCAAATGCAACAAGCACAACCACCACTAACACACCTTGCAGAAGCTCCATTCTAACAAACATTAACACAAATGCCACAACACACACCAGTGCTTGGCTTGGCCATTTTGTACAGCTTTGAATAAAGGTGGCTCCTCCCCTTTTAGCTTAATTGATTACCTTTGATTCTCCTCTGGACCTGTAGAGTTTATGCATTAGCAAATGAGAACGTTCTATAATGTCATTTATAGGGACATTGAAATGCTTCCCTTAACGTGTCTTAGTCAGGGTGTGAATTACACAGCGGCCTTTAGGGGGTCAGAGAGTAAGGGCAAAAACAAACAAACAAACAAACAGAAAAACCCTTTTGTCTATTGTTAATGTTGGTTCATGTTAGTTCTCAATGATGCTACATAACTTTATTTTAACAGCCTATAAAAACTGGCATTTGTGGAAATTTACATAAGCCAAAACTTTAAAAGGGCTTTAAAAGTATTTTTAGGCCTAGTTCATGTTAAATATAGTGGAGGATAGTGTTAAAGGCTACACAACCTTATTAAACTGTTCCAGGTACATTAAACATACTAATGCTTACATGGAGAGACTATCATGCACTTTCCCAACTAATCTTTAACTATAAAAGCCATCTTCGTTCTCTTTATATGGAACATTTTCCTTATGGTAATTCTGAAAGAAAACGCGCTGGGTTTCTATAGTTCTGTTGCTATAGTAATGAGCGCAACTTTAACGCGCATCTGATTGATAAACCGCGCGCTCTTATGTGAGTGTTCTTAATGTTGTAGTTATTTCAGCAGTTTCCTCGCACATTCAGTTTAATGACAGTAAGTTCATCATTTCATTTATCATTCATTGAACTGTGCGTATGCATTTAGACACTTACATTATGTGTTTGCTCCGATCATGCAATAAATGAAACTGCTCAGGTAATGTCAATGAACCATTTCCGACTTTTCCACGCAATAAAAGCGTTTTATTTCAACAGTAGTGACGGCGCAATGACTTGGCAGCTTTATCAATGCTTTATCAACACATGTAACATGGACCAATCTTGTGGCTGATGGGATACATTGTACATACATGTATAATTTACTGTTTCACATTCACACAGTAACATGTGATAATTGCCAGAATCAGCCAGTTTTAACCCCCAGGACTTTATAGAAACATTTACCTGCATATGTAGTCACATTTTAATAATACAAGAATTGTCAACAACAAACATCAACTTAACTTGACATTAATGCATTGACAAACTTCCCTTATAAAATATAAATTTCTGTAGTAAAGTGATATAAAGTGAATAGATGGTAATACCACAGTATTTTACTGCAGTGTTATTCATTAATAAATAATAATAATAAGGCAACATTTCTAATTTTCATTTAAGTACTAAAATTACAAAAACTTGAATAAAAATAAAGCAATATATAATAAATTTCAAACAACAACAACAACAACAACAGTAAAAATGAGCACATAATAAAATTACTAAAACTTAACCAATTAAAGTGAAAACTGAATATATAAAAACATAAAATTATTATAAACTATAATGCATATAAATAATATGAAAATAAATAACATTGTGTTACTATAAGGGAAGTTCGTCAATGCCTTCATATCTGTACTCCTTAGAGAAAAACAATTTATGCATATCAACAACTCCTTCCACCAATGTAAAATGAAATAGAGAGACAACAACTTCAAATATTTATTTTCTGAATGAAAAATATAGTTGTTTACAATGGGATATAATTTAGCTCTTCTGACAGCTGTACATCATCAGAACACGCACTCATGACGACGGCGGCAAATTTAATGTGGTTAAAAGTTAATAACACTTAAAATCAGCAATATAAACAGTATCTGCTATTAATATACATGTATTCCAAAAAAGCAGCTCTGGGAAGGGCTTTAACAGTCCAGTTTTTAGCTTTGTTCATAAATTGTCTTGAATTTCCGTTTTCCAGTTCAGATGAATGTAGCGGGTCCCGGCTAGGTCTCCGCTGGCAGATGTATAGATAATCCTCTGATAGGAGTGCTCTGGAAATATTACAAATATCACACAGAAATCAGTGACGCAGGACAACAGTTGCTCATTCTCCATTCACTCGGATTATATTTATTTTTAACTTCCTTTTAACTTTGTATCTGCAATCATGAATTACTTTGTTATTTTTGTCTGTTTTGCATTGAAGCACAGGTTATATCCACATTTGGATAACATGAAGCAATATATTCTTCACAGGTCTTTTCACATAGATGTATACTCACATATTTTCCAAACACTAGCTTATTAAAGTTTGTATGAAACCAAAAACAACCACTTTTCCTTTAAATCCCATTATTGGTCTCTCCTCAATCATGTCTGCATTTCTTCCTTTAAACACATATCTTTGTCCTCTTATTAAAAGAGTATTTTTGTAATAACTGTACATTTTATAAGTGTTCACTTTATACAACAGAATAATTCTCATTTGCAGTTAAGCTGTATTACATTTACACTATAAGAACACAAACTTCATTAATAAACATATCTGCCTCATAACATGGCGTTCAGTTCTATGAACTGAATCTGTATCATAGTAATATTAATGTGCGTGCGCCCTTAAACAAGGCCGCAGCCGTAACTGGTCTTATTCACATTAACATTTTACACTTTTAACATTGTACTACACACATAGTACACTGAAATATCCCACAAATGCCCTGGAGCCGTAAGGAACAAATAAAATAACCAATCTGCGGACGTCGGCCGCCATTCTCTCAACTGTGTACTGTTAAACTTAACTGTTTAAACATTTGACATACTTTTCGCTTACAGAGCACACATCACAGGGGATTCATATGAGCTTATAAACATCTGTAGTCACATTAAAGGTGTGTAACTAACCTGGAAATATTACAAATATCACACAGAAATCAGTGACGCAGGACAATAGTTGCTCATTCTCCATTCACTCGGATTATGAGCTCATCTTGCTCTGTGAAACGCTAAATGCCCCAGTGTGACGCTACTTGCAACTACTGCCACCCTGTGTCCATTTTATGAACTACCTGTCATTATGTGCTTTTCCCATGATCTCTCATTAGTGTTCAATTATATAAATCAGAATGAAATAAAATACTATTGCAACAAAAGGAAAAGAAACAAAAAGTAATAATCTCAACAAAACTTATTTTGTGAGTGTCACATCCACCCCGACAAACAAGAATGGCTCCAGACATTTGTTACAACAACAAAAAAAAACTTTTTTTTTTCTCTAATAAACGTTTGTGGTGACTGGCATGTAATATGTGCATGGCATGTACATTTGTTGTGCGTAAGGCGTAGGCAGGATAAACTGTCTGGTTATGTGTGGCATGAATGGTAGGGGAGGCGAGGTAATCTGTGAGGAAATAGAATCTACATGGGTCTGTATTGAAGGTTGGCCTAATGACTCATAAGTGAACACCGGTCTCGGCCTTCTCTCTCTGGTTGACCTCCTAACCTCTCTATGTGTTTCTTCTGCAGGCCCAGTTATTATAGGAGGATAAGTCAGTCTTTCCTCCCGTATTTGTTCAGCATGTTCAATTTGCTCATCCTCTCCAGGCTGAGGTAGGTAAGTGACATCAGATTGTTCACTTGTCTGTGATTCCTCTCCCACTAATTCCACTTCTCTATCCATTGAGCTTTGTTTATCCTCTTTTTCAGGAGTGTCTTGTTCGGGCTCACTTTCAGGTAAGTTTGTCTCATCCGTGTGTGTATTGTCTCTTTCAGGTGTCTCTCGTCCATCTGGTAAGTATGCGTCCATCAATTCGGTTTCCCCCATCAGTAATGTATCTGGACATTCTTCGTGGTTCCTGGTTGGTTTCTTTGGAGTCAGACCAGGCACTGTTGTAGGAGATGACTTTGACACTGGACTTTGTTCTCTTGCTGAGGACACTGATCTGTCATGTCCAACTCGATCATTTCCCATCCTGACTACAGGTGTTCTCAGCCAATAACCTCCTGTCCACTCATCCTCATCATCAGTGTCCGATATTCCATCCTTGTCAGCAGAGTTTACCCTCTGTTGAGGCTGCTTTTGCCTCTGACGGGGTGTTACAACCAAGTCAGATGGCTGTGCTGGGTTCTCAACAGGTAAGTCATTCACTAACAGTAGCAAGTTTCTGTGTATGGTTCTGTTCCTTGCATTTGGGTCTCCTTCAGGATGAATGACATATACCGGATTATCTGAGATCTGCTCTCTCACCACATAGATCCTCTTCTCCCAGTATGAGCGTAGCTTCCCGGGTCCACCTCGCTCACCCATGTTTCGAACCAGTACTCGATCTCCTGGTTTGAGGACCACACCCCTCACCTTTTGATCATAGTAGGACTTGTTCTTTGCACTTGATGACAGGCTGGATTTGTTTGCAATCTTGTACGCTTCCATCATCCTTTTTGACCATTTATCCACATATTCTTTATGTGTCACAGGTTCGGTGTTTCCCAACAATCCAAACAAGAGATCCACGGGGAGACGGGGGTGTTTCCCATACAGCAGGTAATGAGGTGAGTATCCGGTGGACTCGTGGCGAGTACAGTTATATGCGTGTATCATTTGTGGCAAATGTTCTTTCCATCTCTCCTTTTCTCTGTCTGTCAGTGTCCGTAACATTTGCAGCAGTGTGCGGTTGAACCGCTCAGCGGGATTACATTGCGGATGGTATGGGGATGTCCGTGAGTGTCCGACCCCTGACAGGCGTCCCAGGGTGCGGAAAAGGTTGTTCTCGAACTCGCGCCCTTGATCATGGTGGAGACGATTTGGGTAACCCAGACGAGGTATGTAGTCGTTGTATATCCGTTCAGCTGCAGTTCGTCCCGATTTATTTTTGGTTGGGTAAGCCTGAGCAAATCTGGTGAAATGGTCTATCACTACCAGAATGTATTCATAGCCCCCTTTGCTTTTCTCCAGATGTAAGTAGTCTATGCAAACCAGATCAAGAGGGGAAGCAGAAGTCAGGCCACCCATCGGCGCGCGTATGTGTGTGGTGGGTTTCTTTTGTTTTATGCAACTGCATTTTCTTGTGACATACTCCTCTATGCATCTCTTCATCTGTGGCCAATAGAAACGTTCTCTGGCGAGATGGAGCACACGTTCTGTACCAACGTGCCCCATGTTGTCATGGAGATGTTTTAGAGCAACTGACCGGTACTTGGTGGGTAGGACTAACTGTTTTCTCTCTTGTGTTTGGCGGTACAGGACTCCATTCTCCAAATGTAATTGACTCCACTCATGAAGAAGCTTGCGAGTGAGCCCACTCACTGACCTTCTGACCTCATCGGTGAGAACATTATTTGCCTCTTTTAATGTCATTATTTCCCCTATTCCAGGGTCCTCTCGTTGGGCTTTTGCCAGCTCTTCATGGCTTATTTTGGGCAAGAGTGAATGAGGCTGTGGTATCACATCAGCAGAGGAGGTGTAAAGTGCAGCTATCCATGCTACATCTTTCTTTTGGGCTGCTCTACTCCCTTCCCAAGTCGCATGCAGCACATCCTGAGACAGCTCCTCTGTGCATTTTGCCACATAGTTGTCAATATCAAGTGGGATGCGTGAGAGCGTGTCGGCATCTATATTGTTTTTTCCAGGTCTGTATTTAATATTGAAGTGGAACTCTGACAATTCTCCGACCCAGCGATGTCCAACTGCATTGAGTTTCGCAGTGCTCATGACGTAAGTCAGCGGATTGTTATCAGTGTAGATGGTGAAATGTGGAGCATAAAAGAGATAGTCTCTAAATTTCTCACACACTGCCCACTTCAGAGCAAGGAACTCGAGTTTTCCGCTGTGGAGTCGGTAGTTCCTTTCAGCAGGTGTCAGAGTTCGTGATCCAAATCCGATGACTCGCATTTTTCCACACTGTCGCTGATAGAGGATTGCGCCGAGCCCTTTCTCCGAAGCATCCGTGTGTAGGACGAATGGCTCCTCGAAGTTGGGGTATGCGAGGACTGGGGGGTTGGTCAGCATATTGACGAGCCTTTCCAAGGTACATTGGTGATCAGCCTTCCATATGATGGGTGTTTTGGACGGGAGTTGTGGACCCTTGGACTTGCTGTGACGTGGAAGGGGTTGGGGCATGGAGGACTTACATTGGAGCAGCTCATATAATGGCTTTGCTATTTTAGCAAAGTCCTGTATGTAGGAGCGGTAATAACTCAGGAAGCCAAGAACCCGTCGGAGATCACCAACTGTTTGGGGCGTTTTGGTTTTTAAAGCCATCACTGCCTCTAGGTCTTTGGGATCAATTCGAACTCCCTCGGCCGACACCAAGCGTCCAACATAGCGAACCTCCTTCTGAAACATCTCGCACTTTTCTGCCCGTAGCTTCACTCCATGATGCTGCAGTGCTTGGAGGACCTTGCGAATCACCTCCACATGGTCACTGAAAGATCTGGAGTAACAAAGTAGGTCATCCAGGTACGGGATGCAGTACTCGTCTCTCAGAGAGCCTAACATCTCCTCCATGCTTCTTTGAAAAGCTGCAGGTGCGTTAGAAAGTCCAAACGGAATCCTTACCCATTCGTAAAGCCCCCAGGGAGTGATGAAGGCAGTGAGATGGCGCGACCCTTCTGCCATAAACCCCTGGTGGTAAGCTTTACCTTGGTCCAGTATGCTGAACATTGAGTACCCACCTAGTGTATCTATCAAATCCTGTATTCGCGGCAGTGGATGTCTGTCAGGTACGGTTTTTTGATTTAGAAGACGATAATCTATGCAGAGACGAAGAGTGCCGTCCCTCTTCCGCACACATACAACCGGGGCAGAATAGGCCGACTTAGATTTCACTATCCAACCCTTTACAAGAAGATCTTGAATGTAAGCTTTTACTTCTTTAAACAGTGGTTTGGGTATGGATGTGTACGCTCTCTGCACAGGAACATCGTCTTTGAGGTTGATCACCATTTGCAAATTTGGGATACAGCCAAGGTCATTTCCATCCTTAGCAAAGGCGTTTGACTCCTCATGAAGCATCTTTCTAGCAACCTCTTGCTGTTTTTCCTCCAGATGGCTGAGGTTTACAGGTGGGTCCCACAGAGGTAGATCTGAGTTGCTGACCTGACTGGTGGTTACCTGACTGACAGTTGCTGCCGGCTGTGATTTGTCCAGGATATCTGCCTCCACGACATTCTCAACACGCTGCAGGATCCCTAAAGCTGTTTTACGTGGTATTGTGATGTCATGATTGGTGTTATTACCAACTGGAATGATGACATGCGGTTTTATTGGGTTCTGGATTTCAAACAAACCTGGCCCTGTATCCCACTGTCCAGATGGTAGGCTGTCTTCATCTGTTTCGAACAACACCAATCGGGTAGAAGCATCCATGTTTGAGGGAACCCGACACCTCACCCACAACACTTGACCAGCTGGGAGCACGATATCCTTGGCACCTGTTCTTAAGCGTCCCTGCTGCATAACTGGCTTTGCTGTCTGAATAAAGTTGACAAGAGCTTCAGCTGTTTCTTTGGGAACAGATATGGCATTGCTAAGAAGGCTAGCAAGTACAGGCACTAGTCTCTCTGGTTGCCCACAAATTAGCACTTCTAAAACATTAAAGCCAATCAATGGTTTATCCATGGGGTAGCTGCTGATGAGGAATGGGACACTCATAGACAGGTTGGGGTCCAAATTCCCTGGTAAGTTCACTGTAATAGCTACCCACCCATCATAGGGAATGAGACTACCATTTGCAGCACTAACCTTCAGTTCCTCCTCCCCTAAGATCTCAGAAACTGAGTGAATACTGAGGTCAGGTAGGTACTTTTCTTTCCAGGCACGACTGACTATACTGACTTGGGAACCCGAGTCGAGCAAAGAAGTGACTGCTAAGCCATTTAGATAGCTCTGAACTAGGGCCTTTTTTCCAATCAGGCTAGCAACAGCTCTAGCTTTAGCTACACGTGGTGACTGGGGAGGGAGCTGAACTACTTGGTTACAGTGACTTAATGTGTTTGTCGTTACTGGGGTTGAAGGTGAGGAGGGGCATGTTTTGTCATTGTTGACCTCACTTTCAGGTTGGGACTTATTTCCAGACCCGGCCACTAGATGTCCCTCTCCAGTGCCCGATTGGAGTTTCCCTGTCTCTTTGATCGCTTTAGGCAGCCTGCTGCGTGGTGTCCTTCCTCCCCACATGTGAAACAGTGTTTACAGTCTTGTCTGTCTTGTTCCACGCAGCTTGGACAACCATAGGGTTTTCCACGTCTAAAGTGTGTCCTATTTTGACTGTACTGGCGCCCATTGTGAGTTAGCTGTTGTTGGTTTTGTTTTTGCATGGTCTCAACCTGTCTGGTGAGCTCCTCTACTTTGATCGTGAGGTCTCTCAGAGGATCTGGTTTTGTTTGCTTTGACTTGGACCCTATACTCTCTGACTTTGTGCTAGGTGTCTTTACCACATCCGACTCAAGCTGTGCACTGTGCGCATTTGTTACAGTCTGTCGGCGGGACGAGCCAAGTCTTTTCATTCTCTCATTTTCTTCACTAGTGATTTTCATCACATGACGCAGAATCATCTCATCAGTGACCCCACTGTTTGTCAACAAAGGTTTGAGCTCTCTGCGTATGTCAGTGTGTTTGTGTCCAAAGCCTTGATACACAGTATGTAGGAAAACATCTTGCACTGTAGTTGCAGAGTATTTAATGGTAGTGTCAGCCAGTTTTGATGTCCATAGGATACGTTGTTTTAAGCCTATCAAACGATAGAGAAATTGTTGTGGTGTCTCGTTCTCATCCTGTTTCGTACACATCAACTCTTGGAATAATTCTGTGCTGTTTTTTTCTCTTAGGTGAGTTTGGAGAATTCCCTTAAGTTCAGCCACTGCCATGTCGTCTTTGTTTATCAGCATCTCTTTGAATATGCCTGGTCTTATGATTTTGAGCACACCACGAACAATCTCTGAGTCTGAGAATCCTTCTTTGATTCCATCATCTATTTGCTTACAGACATTATTGTAGCTGATATCTGAGGATTGATCACCGATCTGGCCGCCTTGCACTTTGAACTCCCTCCGTGAAAGGTAACTGAGTTCCCTTAAGGACACCATTCCCTCGCGAGCTGACTGAGAGGCCTGCTCACCCAGTGGGTTTCTGTCTAGTTGGTTTGACAGGACTGAGGATGAGGGCATATGTGTCTGTGACGGCGACGCATGTGCTGGTATACACTGTATGAGTTTCTTGCTAAGCTCCTCATAGCTAGCGAGCGCTTTAAGCAAATCAGCATTCGACGTGTCATGTACATTTAACGTTGTAACCTCAACTGAGCCTGAATCTGGTTCGGCAACACCACAAGGCAATGTAGTACTGACTAGAGTAGGTGTGTGTCGACGCTGCGGGTGAGTGTCAGTGGTGATTTCAGGGGGTGTTCGGATAGAAACAGAACCCTCAGCAAAATCAACAAGATCGTCAAACTTATCACCACTCTGCCCAGTATGTAACTCAGAATCACCCTTTACATTTAGAAATGACATAACATTACGACATTTTACTATATCATCAATAGTATCTTTTAACATCAGCAACTGAACCATTCCCTCGTCCTCTGTCTCAAGTAACTGCTTACTGTAAATGAACGAGTTGATGTGATCGTAGCATTCCTCCTGATCTCTCTCCACAAGTTCTGACTGGTCCATGTCCGACACTGGATTCACCGCTCCGGCGACCCGAAGAAGCTCTTCAGCTGTCAAGGTGAGTAGGCTCTTCCTAATGTCCCACACTAGGCTCTTCCTCCCACCACTCCACATGATGGCTCCTCGTCTCCCTCACGGCTGGCAACACAGTTCGGTGATGGTGCAGTCGACTCTGGATCGCAGGCCTCAACTCGTCCACGATCACAGTCCCCACGGCTGGGCAGGCTAGTTGCTGGTCAGAGTTGTCATCACTCGGCTCCTGATCCAATAGGTGGCGCCGAAGTATCCCGGACGAGCCCCCAAGAATCTGTAGCGGGTCCCGGCTAGGTCTCCGCTGGCAGATGTATAGATAATCCTCTGATAGGAGTGCTCTGGAAATATTACAAATATCACACAGAAATCAGTGACGCAGGACAACAGTTGCTCATTCTCCATTCACTCGGATTATATTTATTTTTAACTTCCTTTTAACTTTGTATCTGCAATCATGAATTACTTTCTGTTATTTTTGTCTGTTTTGCATTGAAGCACAGTTTATATCCACATTTGGATAACATGAAGCAATATATTCTTCACAGGTCTTTTCACATAGATGTATACTCACATATTTTCCAAACACTAGCTTATTAAAGTTTGAATGAAACCAAAAACAACCACTTTTCCTTTAAATCCCATTATTGGTCTCTCCTCAATCATGTCTGCATTTCTTCCTTTAAACACATATCTTTGTCCTCTTATTAAAAGAGTATTTTTGTAATAACTGTACATTTTATAAGTGTTCACTTTATACAACAGAATAATTCTCATTTGCAGTTAAGCTGTATTACATTTACACTATAAGAACACAAACTTCATTAATAAACATATCTGCCTCATAACATGGCGTTCAGTTCTATGAACTGAATCTGTATCATAGTAATATTAATGTGCGTGCGCCCTTAAACAAGGCCGCAGCCGTAACTGGTCTTATTCACATTAACATTTTACACTTTTAACATTGTACTACACACATAGTACACTGAAATATCCCACAAATGCCCTGGAGCCGTAAGGAACAAATAAAATAACCAATCTGCGGACGTCGGCCACCATTCTCTCAACTGTGTACTGTTAAACTTAACTGTTTAAACATTTGACATACTTTTCGCTTACAGAGCACACATCACAGGGGATTCATATGAGCTTATAAACATCTGTAGTCACATTAAAGGTGTGTAACTAACCTGGAAATATTACAAATATCACACAGAAATCAGTGACGCAGGACAATAGTTGCTCATTCTCCATTCACTCGGATTATGAGCTCATCTTGCTCTGTGAAACGCTAAATGCCCCAGTGTGACGCTACTTGCAACTACTGCCACCCTGTGTCCATTTTATGAACTACCTGTCATTATGTGCTTTTCCCATGATCTCTCATTAGTGTTCAATTATATAAATCAGAATGAAATAAAATACTATTGCAACAAAAGGAAAAGAAACAAAAAGTAATAATCTCAACAAAACTTATTTTGTGAGTGTCACATGAACACTGATCACGGTCCGCTCGCATAGTAACATGAGCAAACCTCGCAGCAGTTTGCCTAAATCTAGAGCAATAAAACTCAACATGAATTATGAAAAGGACATTGTGCTTTTACAACCATTTACTCCAAAACACTTAAATGACTTTTACCTCATAGAGTACTGACGGATAAATGTCGAATTAAAGCCATCGTGTTGATGGAGGAACTCGACTAGTAGATATGTTCAGATCAATTTAAGCTTTAGAGGTTTTAGTTCATTTATGAAGTGATATTCAGAATTCAGATGCACAATATAATGGTGAAACAAAGTGATTGTCCTTCACAAACAAACAAACAAACAAACAAACAAACAAAAAACAAAAAACAAAAAAACAAAAAAACAGCAAAAACAAGGAAATTGCTATTGTTTTATGCACCATTCAGAGCTTTAGAGTGAATTTCCGGTCATATTTCAGCCCAAAATCAAAAGGAAAAATATAATATTATAATTATTTAATATATAAAGTATATTTTGGGACAATTAAAAGTTTCTGCAACATTTTTATAATCACGCATATTCATGTGAAAAAATCTTATCCGGTAAAACATCCAATTCAGTGCACTTAACCCTGTTTTTTTTCAGTTGTTTTTTTTTTTTTTTTTGATAATTTTTCATGTGTTAATGCCAACTGCATAAAATTTGGCACAGGTGTGTATTTTTATTGGAATTTTACTATTGCACCCTCATTTCCTTTAATAAATCTATTTTACACTAGTCACACAAAATAATTCCTCTCGGGACCTTAAGGACAAAAATGTCTCCACTGAAACTGCAATTTTTAACCCCAGGGTCATTTAACTATAAAATGAAGCAGTCTTTGTTAATAGGCTTTAATTCTGTTGGCAAGGCTTCAAAATTTACATTTTTAATTACCAGATTTTCTCAGGTTTCTCGCTTTATTCCTGTTTTCTGCTTCTGCATATCACAGAGCCAGTTGGATAAATTATGCAGTTTTAAATTATGCAATATTTAAATGTGTGTAATAAAAATAAAAAACTGTGTGTGTGTGTAATATTTGAGAGAGAAAAACTCTACTGCTTGTGTGCACCAGTGGAGTTTTGCTGGTATCTAATGGGGAAAATGTGATACTGCGCCCGAACAAAATCTTATTGAAAGAGATGATATCCTCAAATTTGGAACACAACTTGTTTAGATTTATGGCTTTGATTTTCTAGCAGTTTTAGAGTTCAATATGTTTCATAAAATATGTATTTTATATAAAATAATGTTCATAAATCATTTTCAGAAACTTATTTTATTTTTATTTTTTTTACATCAACAATAATCTGCCATGGGTCTCCTTTAAAATGAGACCAAGCTTAAGTCTGTGCTCCCAAGCTTCAAATTTTGATGACCGTTTTTTGACACGGACATTTTTGTCCACTATGGACCTTGTGTAACTTTTTTTAATTGATGCACAAGGGTTATTTTTTTGCATGTTTTTTTTTTTTTTTTAAGCGAAATATGACCTGGATAACTTTTTTTTTTGTGAAATTCACCCATGGCAAAATTTCTGCACAGAAACACTGGATACTTTCAATAAACTGCCATAGTGAATGTTTGAATGGGACACTGCAGGTACGTTTGGGTTTAAGAACAGCACCATTATGGTGGAATGTAACATCAATCATAGCTTTTTACAATGCAGATTGTGTCAAAGCAGCTTTACATTGATAACTGATACATAATTTGGCTGCTCAGCAGCTCTTAATAGTGTCAATGCAGGCAGATCAGAAGCACTGTTGAATAAATGTCAAGAATACTATTGAATATCAAATGTCAAGTGTCCCCAACTATGCAAGCCAAAGGCGACAGCGGCAAAGAACCCAAACTCCAAACAAGTGGCAAATAGGTGTTAAAATGGAGAGAAAAAAAAAAACCTTTGGAGAAACCAGGCTTAGTCAGGGGGCCAGTTCTCCTCTGGTGAACAGTGCTTTGTTACAATCAGGTTGCTATCATAAGTCTGACAGGATCGCAACAAAGTATTTATTTCAGAAAGTGGTGACATGTGCATTACGTCAGAACCTGTAAGACTAATTCGCTGCTTGTTTTCCTAGAGGGTTTTATAATGGTGTTTTTCAATGAGTAAAGCCTTTGCTCAACTTGACAAAAACAGTTTCACAATGTACACACACACGTGCCAAACTGCCTTACCTAGTTCTCTTTATTAAATTAACTGCTTCAAAAATTCACTTTTCCACTAGGACACAAATCAGTATAGTGTAAATTAATGTGGCTAGCCCCCTTATCAGTGCCCTGACTACTGAACTAGGGAGCTGAATGAGACCCATGATTAGTTCAGTTAATGGAGCACTCACCTAATGAGCTGATTATCTGAATCAGTGTTAAGTGAGAAATACAAGGATATACCAGGACTGAAAACCTCTGCATTAGCAAGTGAGAACTCACTAGAATGCTTTAATCCATGTTCTTTCCCAATTTCCCCCATCAAGAAACTGACAGCTTCTATCATGGACAAGCTGTCATCTACAAAGCCCCTGAGAGCAAATTATAGTCCAGTCATAAATATTTATGACTACAGATCAGAAACAAGTTGGTTTTGTACAGCCACTAGGGCTCAATGTGATCAAGCTTCAGTGGAAGTTGTTTAAAGAACAATATCTTAAAGATGCCTATAGAGTAGTTTAAACTCCTGACCTGCAAAGGTTCAGTAGGAGAGTTTCACATTGGCAGAATGAGGAAACAGTTGAGTCAAAAGCAGTTAACCCAGACATGAAGCAAAATGACTAGTCAGGTACATGCAAGGATCAATGTCAGATTTATTGAGAAACAGCCTTTTGCTCTTGAACCATTACGGGACCAAGTGATGCCTTGCCTTCCCACTGAATGCCTAGAAGAAAACCAAAACAAGTTTGAGGACTTGAAAGTCAAGAGCAAGTGGAAGTGCAGAACCTACCAACCTCCATAGGGAGAAGCAGCAAATCCACCATCAGGACCACATGTGGAGTCACAGCAACCACAAACTTGGTTGTTTCCATCAGCAGCAAACCACCTGTAACAGTAGACATGCCAGCTTCAACATGAGCAAAGTCAACTTCGAAGTCAAAGACCTAAAGTCAAAAGTTAAGAGGGTGAAATGTACCCATTAGCGAAGGAACAGGATTTGCGCTGAGCATCACTTGGTACAGAAGCAATAGTGGCCTTCAGAATACAGGTTATGTAGATCTGCAAGGGATGACAGAAGTCACAAAAAAGAAGCTTGGAAGAGAAGTCAATCTCACTCATATTCTTAGTACATACAGAAGGACTGGAGCTCTCCTGGAACACAAACGCCTCCAGCTGGAACTGGATCTTGTCTTCCTGGGACCGAGGCATGAAGCGGGAGCTGGAAGCTGTAGCCTTGGCATCCACAAAACACCTGAGAAGTGGTTACAAAGAACTCATGAATATAAACTGTATCAAGCAACTTGACCTAACCCATGACTGACAGCGTTACAAAAGAGTCCTATAGAATCAAGTGCCATGACCTTACCCGTGATTCTCAATGAAGGAATATCTCGGAAGGGAGTTCACATCTGGTCCTTGAGTGGCCACACAGCTGTCCACAAACACACGCAGAGGCACATGATTGTACACCTTCACAGACGCCTCAACGTTAATAACGCCACCCAGAAAGTAAGAGTTTGAAGGCCTCTGATAGGACCAGTCATCTACAAAAAAAAAAAAGGAACATTTTAGGCAGAGCCACAATCACAAGGTTAGAGATATAAACCTGTACTAACCCATCATGAGCTTCAGGGAGAACAGCAAGACTTCTTCACCAACCTCCGTTGAAGCATAAGGGACCCATGTTGGCCTCAAGGCATCACTGCTTACATTTTGAAGTCTGTGGTTCATGAAAGTACCCATTAAATGGTCTCAAAGCTGCACAAGCAGCATGCAGAAAGTCAAAAGACTGCTTACCTTTGATAATGGCATTGAATGGCAACAACTGCATCATCAGCCCGGGTGATTGGAGTACCAGCAAGTGCCTCAGGGGTGTAGGTGAGAGAGAAGGTGTAGACAAGCTCGTCCTCAGTCATCTGTAAAAGAGAAAAAAAAAGTTGGGGTTACCAAGATCACCCCAAAGATGGTGCACTGATAGGACTTCGTCTCTGCTGCCCTGGCACTGCTGATACTGCAACAATTGAACAGACTTTCCTTGAAAGACTTTGGCTATCCTCTGCCACAAACAACCCATTAGGATTAAAAAGTTCTTACCATCTGCACGCTGTTGCAGTCCTGTAGTTCATACTCAAAGATGAGCACCCTAGATGCAGTGTCCTGACCAACAACAGGACATCCACCTAGAGACAGACCAGTTGGCTGGATCAACTGACCATTGCTGAACAAGTCCTGCTGGACCTCTACAAGTACCCGGTTCTCACTGCATTGAACAGCGACACTGCTGGGAGTCACAGGTTGCCTCAACTGGAAGTCCACTGCCAACTCTCTCTGCACCTCAGGAACAATGGGATACTTCCAATCCAAAGGCTTCACTGGACCCTCCAACAGCTGCTTCTCTTGAAGGCCAAAAGGATCCTGTGCAAGGTGTCTTGAGACAGAACTCAGAGGACTCTGAAACTGAGAAACCACTTGCAAAGGGTTCCAGAGCCCTAGAGGAGAACGGGCAGGACTGTTGGAAGCTGGATCTGATTTTGGCCTCATGCTTCTTGGACTTTGACTGTACCTCAAACTTCCCCATGCATCAGACAAATCAAACACAACAAGCACAACCACCACTAACACACCTTGCAGAAGCTCCATTCTAACAAACATTAACACAAATGCCACAACACACACCAGTGCTTGGCTTGGCCATTTTGTACAGCTTTGAATAAAGGTGGCTCCTCCCCTTTTAGCTTAATTGATTACCTTTGATTCTCCTCTGGACCTGTAGAGTTTATGCATTAGCAAATGAGAACGTTCTATAATGTCATTTATAGGGACATTGAAATGCTTCCCTTAACGTGTCTTAGTCAGGGTGTGAATTACACAGCGGCCTTTAGGGGGTCAGAGAGTAAGGGCAAAAACAAACAAACAAACAAACAGAAAAACCCTTTTGTCTATTGTTAATGTTGGTTCATGTTAGTTCTCAATGATGCTACATAACTTTATTTTAACAGCCTATAAAAACTGGCATTTGTGGAAATTTACATAAGCTAAAACTTTAAAAGGGCTTTAAAAGTATTTTTAGGCCTAGTTCATGTTAAATATAGTGGAGGATAGTGTTAAAGGCTACACAACCTTATTAAACTGTTCCAGGTACATTAAACATACTAATGCTTACATGGAAAGACTATCATGCACTTTCCCAACTAATCTTAAACTAACTATAATAGCCAAAGAAGCTTCGTTCTCTTTATATGGAACATTTTCCTTATGGTAATTCTGAAAGAAAACGCGCTGGGTTTCTATAGTTCTGTTGCTATAGTAATGAGCGCAACTTTAACGCGCATCTGATTGATAAACCGCGCGCTCTTATGTGAGTGTTCTTAATGTTGTAGTTATTTCAGCAGTTTCCTCGCACATTCAGTTTAATGACAGTAAGTTCATCATTTCATTTATCATTCATTGAACTGTGCGTATGCATTTAGACACTTACATTATGTGTTTGCTCCGATCATGCAATAAATGAAACTGCTCAGGTAATGTCAATGAACCATTTCCGACTTTTCCACGCAATAAAAGCGTTTTATTTCAACAGTAGTGACGGCGCAATGACTTGGCAGCTTTATCAATGGTTTGAGCAGTCTGACTATTGTTGTCTTAATAGAGAACTGTCCTATGCTCATGTGAACAGCAGTGGTCTTCCTGAGGAGAGCTCAAACGTGGGCTACGAACTGAGGGAATCCAGTTAGAGGCGGTAAAGAGTGCAGCGCGTGTCTGTGAAGGAGAGCTGTGAGGAAAGGCGCTAAATGACGGCGCACAACGTCTCCATCAATTCGCCTATGTAGTAATTTAATGTTTATATATTTTAAAGCACTGAATCACTATAGAATCTCGATTAATCAGATTCTTTACATTTTACATCGATTATCAGCCGAAATAAACGATTCACGATTCAAAAAACATGTTTCAAGATCGATGCATATGCATCGTCAGGAATTATAATCGATGCATCGAGAAAACGAGTCAATCGTTACAGCCCTACTACTAGCTCATTGTGAACATCTTATGCATATAGACTGACGCAACATATGAGTCGTAAGGAAAACAATCATTAAATTGGCACCTTAAACTAAGCAGAATGTTATTTCTAATTGGTACAATAAGTGATCCTAAATGATAAACGCCTGTGTATTTTTTAATTCATTGGCTGCGTAAAAAACACTGTATTACTTGACGTCTAATATAATTCCACAGTGAGAGAAATTAATCAACATATTGCTAAAACATTTTATTAGTGTTAAGAGGTGGAAAGGATCAGGTTTGTAGCATTGATCACAGGTAAAGTCTAAACATTTTATGACCGAAACCATTTTAGAAATACTGAGACAACATTGCAATTCACTTAATATCTTTCCATGTTTTTTTCCCAACAAGGTTATTTTAATGCATCACATGTAACATGGAGCCATCTTGTGGCTGATGGGATACATTGTACATACATGTATAATTTACTGTTTCACATTCACACAGTAACATGTGATAATTGCCAGAATCAGCCAATTTTAACCCCCAGGACTTTATAGAAACATTTACCTGCATATGTAGTCACATTTTAATAATACAAGAATTGTCAACAACAAACATCAACTTAACTTGACATTAATGCATTGACAAACTTCCCTTATAAAATATAAATTTCTGTAGTAAAGTGATGGAATAGATGGTAATACCACAGTATTTTACTGCAGTGTTATTCATTAATAAATAATAATAATAAGGCAACATTTCTATTTTTCATTTAAGTACTAAAATTACAAAAACTTGAATAAAAATAAAGCAATATATAATAAATTTCAAACAACAACAACAACAACAACAAAAGTAAAAATGAGCACATAGTAAAATTACTAAAACTTAACCAATTAAAGTGAAAACTGAATATATAAAAACATAAAATTATTATAAACTATAATGCATATAAATAATATGAAAATAAATAACATTGTGTTACTATAAGGGAAGTTCGTCAATGCCTTCATATCTGTACTCCTTAGAGAAAAACAATTTATGCATATCAACAACTCCTTCCACCAATGTAAAATGAAATAGAGAGACAACAACTTCAAACAACTTTAACAACTTCAAATATTTATTTTCTGAATGAAAAATATAGTTGTTTACAATGGGATATAATTTAGCTCTTCTGACAGCTGTACATCATCAGAACACGCACTCATGACGACGGCGGCAAATTTAATGTGGTTAAAAGTTAATAACACTTAAAATCAGCAATATAAACAGTATCTGCTATTAATATACATGTATTCCAAAAAAGCAGCTCTGGGAAGGGCTTTAACAGTCCAGTTTTTAGCTTTGTTCATAAATTGTCTTGAATTTCCGTTTTCCAGTTCAGATGAACACTGATCCCGGTCCGCTCGCATAGTAACATGAGCAAACCTCGCAGCAGTTTGCCTAAATCTAGAGCAATAAAACTCAACATGAATTATGAAAAGGACATTGTGCTTTTACAACCATTTACTCCAAAACACTTAAATGACTTTTACCTCATAGAGTACTGACGGATAAATGTCGATTTCAAGCCATCGTGTTGATGGAGGAACTCGACTAGTAGATATGTTCAGATCAATTTAAGCTTTAGAGGTTTTAGTTCATTTATGAAGTGATATTCAGAATTCAGATGCTCAATATAATGGTGAAACAAAGTGATTGTCCTTCACAAACAAACAAACAAAAAACAAAAAAACAGCAAAAACAAGGAAATTGCTATTGTTTTATGCACCATTCAGAGCTTTAGAGTGAATTTCCGGTCATATTTCAGCCCAAAATCAAAAGGAAAAATATAATATTATAATTATTTAATATATAAAGTATATTTTGGGACAATTAAAAGTTTCTGCAACATTTTTATAATCACGCATATTCATGTGAAAAAATCTTATCCGGTAAAACATCAAATTCAGTGCACTTAACCCTGTTTTTTTTTTTTTTTGTTGTTGATAATTTTTCATGTGTTAATGCCAACTGCATAAAATTTGGCACAGGTGTGTATTTTTATTGGAATTTTACTATTTCACCCTCATTTCCTTTAATAAATCTATTTTACACTAGTAACACAAAATAATTCCTCTCGGGACCTTAAGGACAAAAATGTCTCCACTGAAACTGCAATTTTTAATCCCAGGGTCATTTAACTATAAAATGAAGCAGTCTTTGTTAATAGGCTTTAATTCTGTTGGCAAGGCTTCAAAATTTAAATTTTTAATTACCAGATTTTCTCAGGTTTCTCGCTTTATTCCTGTTTTCTGCTTCTGCATATGACAGAGCCAGTTGGATAAATTATGCAGTTTTAAATTATGCAATATTTAAATGTGTGTAATAAAAAAAAAAAAAAAAACTGTGTGTGTGTGTAATATTTGAGAGAGAAAAACTCTACTGCTTGTGTGCACCAGTGGAGTTTTGCTGGTATCTAATGGGGAAAATGTGATACTGCGCCCGAACAAAATCTTATTGAAAGAGATGATATCCTCAAATTTGGAACACAACTTTTTTAGATTTATGGCTTTCATTTTCAAGCAGTTTTAGAGTTCAATATGTTTCATAAAATATGTATTTTATATAAAATAATGTTCATAAATCATTTTCAGAAACTTTTTATTTTTATTTTTTTTTTTACATCAACAATAATCTGCCATGGGTCTCCTTTAAAATGAGACCAAGCTTAAGTCTGTGCTCCCAAGCTTCAAATTTTGATGACCGTTTTTTGACACGGACATTTTTGTCCACTATGGACCTTGTGTAACTTTTTTTAATTGATGCACAAGGGTTACTATTTTTTTGCATGTTTTTTTTTTTTTTAAGCGAAATATGACCTGGATAACTTTTTTTTTTTGTGAAATTCACCCATGGCAAAATTTCTGCACAGAAACACTGGATACTTTCAATAAACTGCCACAGTGAATGTTTGAATGGGACACTGCAGGTACGTTTGGGTTTAAGAACAGAACCATTATGGTGGAATGTAACATCAATCCTCGCTTTTTACAATGCAGATTGTGTCAAAGCAGCTTTACATTGATAACTGGTACATAATTTGGCTGCACAGCAGCTCTTAATGTGTCAATGCAGGCAGATCAGAAGCACTGTTGAATAAATGTCAAGAATACTATTGAATATCAAATGTCAAGTGTCCCCAACTATGCAAGCCAAAGGCGACAGCGGCAAAGAACACAAACTCCAAGTGGCAAATAGGTGTTAAAATGGAGAGAAAAAAAAACCTTTGGAGAAACCAGGCTTAGTCAGGGGGCCAGTTCTCCTCTGGTGAACAGTGCTTTGTTACAATCAGGTTGCTATCATAAGTCTGACAGGATCGCAACAAAGTAATTATTTCAGAAAGTGGTGACATGTGCATTACGTCAGAACCTGTAAGACTAAGTCGCTGCTTGTTTTCCTAGAGGGTTTTATAATGGGGTTTTTCAATGAGTAAATAAAGCCTTTGCTCAACTTGACAAACAGTTTCACAATGTACACACACACGTGCCAAACTGCCTTACCTAGTTTTTTTATTAAATTACCCGCTTCAAAAATTCACTTTTCCACTAGGACACAAATCAGTATAGTGTAAATTAATGTAGCTAGCCCCCTTATCAGTGCCCCGACTACTGAACTAGGGAGCTGAATGAGACCCATGCTTAGTTCAGTTAATGGAGCACTCACCTAATGAGCTGATTATCTGAATCAGTGTTAAGTGAGAAGTACAAGGGATATACCAGGACTGAAAACCTCTGCATTAGCAAGTGAGAACTCACTAGAATGCTTTAATCCATGTTCTTTCCCAATTCCCCCCATCAAGAAACTGACAGCTTCTATCATGGACAAGCTGTCATCTACAAAGCCCCTGAGATCAAATTATAGTCCAGTCATAAATATTTATGACTACAGATCAGAAACAAGTTGGTTTTGTACAGCCACTAGGGCTCAATGTGATCAAGCTTCAGTGGAAGTTGTTTAAAGAACAATATCTTAAAGATGCCTATAGAGTAGTTTAAACTCCTGACCTGCAAAGGTTCAGTAGGAGAGTTTCACATTGGCAGAATGAGGAAACAGTTGAGTCAAAAGCAGTTAACCCAGACATGAAGCAAAATGACTAGTCAGATACATGCAAGGATCAATGTCAGATTTATTGAGAAACAGCCTTTTGCTCTTGAACCATTACGGGACCAAGTGATGCCTTGCCTTCCCACTGAATGCCTAGAAGAAAACCAAAACAAGTTTGAGGACTTGAAAGTCAAGAGCAACCTTAGGAAGTGCAGAAGCTACAAACCTCCATAGGGAGAAGCAGCAAATCCACCATCAGGACCACATGTAGAGTCACAGCAACCACAAACTTGGTTGTTTCCATCAGCAGCAAACCACCTGTAACCATAGACATGCCAGCTTCAACATGAGCAAAGTCAACTTCGAAGTCAAAGACCTAAAGTCAAAAGTTAAGAGGGTGAAATGTACCCATTAGCGAAGGAACAGGATTTGCGCTGAGCATCACTTGGTACAGAAGCAATAGTGGCCTTCAGAATACAGGTTATGTAGATCTGCAAGGGATGACAGAAGTCACAAAAAGAAGCTTGGAAGAGAAGTCGATCGCACTCATATTCTTAGTACATACAGAAGGACTGGAGCCCTCCTGGAACACAAACGCCTCCAGCTGGAACTGGATCTTGTCTTCCTGGGACCGAGGCATGAAGCGGGAGCTGGAAGCTGTAGCCTTGGCATCAACAAAACACCTGAGAAGTGGTTACAAAGAACTCATGAATATCAACTGTATCAAGCAACTTGACCTAACCCATGACTGACAGCGTTACAAAAGAGTCCTATAGAATCAAGTGCCATGACCTTACCCGTGATTCTCAATGAAGGAATATCTCGGAAGGGAGTTCACATCTGGTCCTTGAGTGGCCACACAGCGGTCCACAAACACGCGCAGAGGCACATGATTGTACACCTTCACAGACGCCTCAACGTTAATAACGCCACCCAGAAAGTAAGAGTTTGAAGGCCTCTGATAGGACCAGTCATCTACAAAAAAAAAAAAAAAAAAAGGAACATTTTAGGCAGAGCCACAATCACAAGGTTAGAGATATAAACCTGTACTAACCCATCATGAGCTTCAGGGAGAACAGCAAGACTTCTTCACCAACCTCCGCTGAGGCATAAGGGACCCATGTTGGCCTCAAGGCATCACTGCTTACATTTTGAAGTCTGTGGTTCATGAAAGTACCCATTAAATGGTCTCAAAGCTGCACAAGCAGCATGCAGAAAGTCAAAAGACTGCTTACCTTTGATAATGGCATTGAATGCCAACAACTGCACCATCAGCCCGGGTGATTGGAGTACCAGCAAGTGCCTCAGGGGTGTAGGTGAGAGAGAAGGTGTAGACAAGCTCGTCCTCAGTCATCTGTAAAAGAGAAAAAAAAGTTGGGGTTACCAAGATCACCCCAAAGATGGTGCACTGATAGGACTTCGTCTCTGCTGCCCTGGCACTGCTGATACTGCAACAATTGAACAGACTTTCCTTGAAAGACTTTGGCTATCCTCTGCCACAAACAACCCATTAGGATTAAAAAGTTCTTACCATCTGCACGCTGTTGCAGTCCTGTAGTTCATACTCAAAGATGAGCACCCTAGATGCAGTGTCCTGACCAACAACAGGACATCCACCTAGAGACAGACCAGTTGGCTGGATCAACT
The DNA here is from genome assembly GCF_024489055.1 of Chanodichthys erythropterus. NCBI lineage: Eukaryota > Metazoa > Chordata > Actinopteri > Cypriniformes > Xenocyprididae > Chanodichthys > Chanodichthys erythropterus. Next base: position 37,501,383 of record NC_090238.1, on the reverse strand, counting down.
GACCATTGCTGAACAAGTCCTGCTGGACCTCTACAAGTACCCGGTTCTCACTGCATTGAACAGCGACACTGCTGGGAGTCACAGGTTGCCTCAACTGGAAGTCCACTGCCAACTCTCTCTGCACCTCAGGAACAACAGGATACTTCCAATCCAAAGGCTTCACTGGACCCTGCAACAGCTGCTTCTCCTGAAGACCAAAAGGATCCTGTGCAAGGTGTCTTGAGACAGAACTCAGAGGACTCTGAAACTGAGAAGCCACTTGCAAAGGGTTCCAGAGCCCTAGAGGAGAACGGGCAGGACTGTTGGAAGCTGGATCTGATTTTGGCCTCATGCTTCTTGGACTTTGACTGTACCTCAAACTTCCCCATGCACCAGACAAATCAAATGCAACAAGCACAACCACCACTAACACACCTTGCAGAAGCTCCATTCTAACAAACATTAACACAAATGCCACAACACACACCAGTGCTTGGCTTGGCCATTTTGTACAGCTTTGAATAAAGGTGGCTCCTCCCCTTTTAGCTTAATTGATTACCTTTGATTCTCCTCTGGACCTGTAGAGTTTATGCATTAGCAAATGAGAACGTTCTATAATGTCATTTATAGGGACATTGAAATGCTTCCCTTAACGTGTCTTAGTCAGGGTGTGAATTACACAGCGGCCTTTAGGGGGTCAGAGAGTAAGGGCAAAAACAAACAAACAAACAAACAGAAAAACCCTTTTGTCTATTGTTAATGTTGGTTCATGTTAGTTCTCAATGATGCTACATAACTTTATTTTAACAGCCTATAAAAACTGGCATTTGTGGAAATTTACATAAGCCAAAACTTTAAAAGGGCTTTAAAAGTATTTTTAGGCCTAGTTCATGTTAAATATAGTGGAGGATAGTGTTAAAGGCTACACAACCTTATTAAACTGTTCCAGGTACATTAAACATACTAATGCTTACATGGAGAGACTATCATGCACTTTCCCAACTAATCTTTAACTATAAAAGCCATCTTCGTTCTCTTTATATGGAACATTTTCCTTATGGTAATTCTGAAAGAAAACGCGCTGGGTTTCTATAGTTCTGTTGCTATAGTAATGAGCGCAACTTTAACGCGCATCTGATTGATAAACCGCGCGCTCTTATGTGAGTGTTCTTAATGTTGTAGTTATTTCAGCAGTTTCCTCGCACATTCAGTTTAATGACAGTAAGTTCATCATTTCATTTATCATTCATTGAACTGTGCGTATGCATTTAGACACTTACATTATGTGTTTGCTCCGATCATGCAATAAATGAAACTGCTCAGGTAATGTCAATGAACCATTTCCGACTTTTCCACGCAATAAAAGCGTTTTATTTCAACAGTAGTGACGGCGCAATGACTTGGCAGCTTTATCAATGCTTTATCAACACATGTAACATGGACCAATCTTGTGGCTGATGGGATACATTGTACATACATGTATAATTTACTGTTTCACATTCACACAGTAACATGTGATAATTGCCAGAATCAGCCAGTTTTAACCCCCAGGACTTTATAGAAACATTTACCTGCATATGTAGTCACATTTTAATAATACAAGAATTGTCAACAACAAACATCAACTTAACTTGACATTAATGCATTGACAAACTTCCCTTATAAAATATAAATTTCTGTAGTAAAGTGATGGAATAGATGGTAATACCACAGTATTTTACTGCAGTGTTATTCATTAATAAATAATAATAATAAGGCAACATTTCTAATTTTCATTTAAGTACTAAAATTACAAAAACTTGAATAAAAATAAAGCAATATATAATAAATTTCAAACAACAACAACAACAACAACAGTAAAAATGAGCACATAATAAAATTACTAAAACTTAACCAATTAAAGTGAAAACTGAATATATAAAAACATAAAATTATTATAAACTATAATGCATATAAATAATATGAAAATAAATAACATTGTGTTACTATAAGGGAAGTTCGTCAATGCCTTCATATCTGTACTCCTTAGAGAAAAACAATTTATGCATATCAACAACTCCTTCCACCAATGTAAAATGAAATAGAGAGACAACAACTTCAAATATTTATTTTCTGAATGAAAAATATAGTTGTTTACAATGGGATATAATTTAGCTCTTCTGACAGCTGTACATCATCAGAACACGCACTCATGACGACGGCGGCAAATTTAATGTGGTTAAAAGTTAATAACACTTAAAATCAGCAATATAAACAGTATCTGCTATTAATATACATGTATTCCAAAAAAGCAGCTCTGGGAAGGGCTTTAACAGTCCAGTTTTTAGCTTTGTTCATAAATTGTCTTGAATTTCCGTTTTCCAGTTCAGATGAATGTAGCGGGTCCCGGCTAGGTCTCCGCTGGCAGATGTATAGATAATCCTCTGATAGGAGTGCTCTGGAAATATTACAAATATCACACAGAAATCAGTGACGCAGGACAACAGTTGCTCATTCTCCATTCACTCGGATTATATTTATTTTTAACTTCCTTTTAACTTTGTATCTGCAATCATGAATTACTTTCTGTTATTTTTGTCTGTTTTGCATTGAAGCACAGGTTATATCCACATTTGGATAACATGAAGCAATATATTCTTCACAGGTCTTTTCACATAGATGTATACTCACATATTTTCCAAACACTAGCTTATTAAAGTTTGTATGAAACCAAAAACAACCACTTTTCCTTTAAATCCCATTATTGGTCTCTCCTCAATCATGTCTGCATTTCTTCCTTTAAACACATATCTTTGTCCTCTTATTAAAAGAGTATTTTTGTAATAACTGTACATTTTATAAGTGTTCACTTTATACAACAGAATAATTCTCATTTGCAGTTAAGCTGTATTACATTTACACTATAAGAACACAAACTTCATTAATAAACATATCTGCCTCATAACATGGCGTTCAGTTCTATGAACTGAATCTGTATCATAGTAATATTAATGTGCGTGCGCCCTTAAACAAGGCCGCAGCCGTAACTGGTCTTATTCACATTAACATTTTACACTTTTAACATTGTACTACACACATAGTACACTGAAATATCCCACAAATGCCCTGGAGCCGTAAGGAACAAATAAAATAACCAATCTGCGGACGTCGGCCGCCATTCTCTCAACTGTGTACTGTTAAACTTAACTGTTTAAACATTTGACATACTTTTCGCTTACAGAGCACACATCACAGGGGATTCATATGAGCTTATAAACATCTGTAGTCACATTAAAGGTGTGTAACTAACCTGGAAATATTACAAATATCACACAGAAATCAGTGACGCAGGACAATAGTTGCTCATTCTCCATTCACTCGGATTATGAGCTCATCTTGCTCTGTGAAACGCTAAATGCCCCAGTGTGACGCTACTTGCAACTACTGCCACCCTGTGTCCATTTTATGAACTACCTGTCATTATGTGCTTTTCCCATGATCTCTCATTAGTGTTCAATTATATAAATCAGAATGAAATAAAATACTATTGCAACAAAAAGGAAAAGAAACAAAAAGTAATAATCTCAACAAAACTTATTTTGTGAGTGTCACATCCACCCGGACAAACAAGAATGGCTCCAGACATTTGTTACAACAACAAAAAAAAACCTTTTTTTTTTTCTCTAATAAACGTTTGTGGTGACTGGCATGTAATATGTGCATGGCATGTACATTTGTTGTGCGTAAGGCGTAGGCAGGATAAACTGTCTGGTTATGTGTGGCATGAATGGTAGGGGAGGCGAGGTAATCTGTGAGGAAATAGAATCTACATGGGTCTGTATTGAAGGTTGGCCTAATGACTCATAAGTGAACACCGGTCTCGGCCTTCTCTCTCTGGTTGACCTCCTAACCTCTCTATGTGTTTCTTCTGCAGGCCCAGTTATTATAGGAGGATAAGTCAGTCTTTCCTCCCGTATTTGTTCAGCATGTTCAATTTGCTCATCCTCTCCAGGCTGAGGTAGGTAAGTGACATCAGATTGTTCACTTGTCTGTGATTCCTCTCCCACTAATTCCACTTCTCTATCCATTGAGCTTTGTTTATCCTCTTTTTCAGGAGTGTCTTGTTCGGGCTCACTTTCAGGTAAGTTTGTCTCATCCGTGTGTGTATTGTCTCTTTCAGGTGTCTCTCGTCCATCTGGTAAGTATGCGTCCATCAATTCGGTTTCCCCCATCAGTAATGTATCTGGACATTCTTCGTGGTTCCTGGTTGGTTTCTTTGGAGTCAGACCAGGCACTGTTGTAGGAGATGACTTTGACACTGGACTTTGTTCTCTTGCTGAGGACACTGATCTGTCATGTCCAACTCGATCATTTCCCATCCTGACTACAGGTGTTCTCAGCCAATAACCTCCTGTCCACTCATCCTCATCATCAGTGTCCGATATTCCATCCTTGTCAGCAGAGTTTACCCTCTGTCGAGGCTGCTTTTGCCTCTGACGGGGTGTTACAACCAAGTCAGATGGCTGTGCTGGGTTCTCAACAGGTAAGTCATTCACTAACAGTAGCAAGTTTCTGTGTATGGTTCTGTTCCTTGCATTTGGGTCTCCTTCAGGATGAATGACATATACCGGATTATCTGAGATCTGCTCTCTCACCACATAGATCCTCTTCTCCCAGTATGAGCGTAGCTTCCCGGGTCCACCTCGCTCACCCATGTTTCGAACCAGTACTCGATCTCCTGGTTTGAGGACCACAACCCTCACCTTTTGATCATAGTAGGACTTGTTCTTTGCACTTGATGACAGGCTGGATTTGTTTGCAATCTTGTACGCTTCCATCATCCTTTTTGACCATTTATCCACATATTCTTTATGTGTCACAGGTTCGGTGTTTCCCAACAATCCAAACAAGAGATCCACGGGGAGACGGGGGTGTTTCCCATACAGCAGGTAATGAGGTGAGTATCCGGTGGACTCGTGGCGAGTACAGTTATATGCGTGTATCATTTGTGGCAAATGTTCTTTCCATCTCTCCTTTTCTCTGTCTGTCAGTGTCCGTAACATTTGCAGCAGTGTGCGGTTGAACCGCTCAGCGGGATTACATTGCGGATGGTATGGGGATGTCCGTGAGTGTCCGACCCCTGACAGGCGTCCCAGGGTGCGGAAAAGGTTGTTCTCGAACTCGCGCCCTTGATCATGGTGGAGACGATTTGGGTAACCCAGACGAGGTATGTAGTCGTTGTATATCCGTTCAGCTGCAGTTCGTCCCGATTTATTTTTGGTTGGGTAAGCCTGAGCAAATCTGGTGAAATGGTCTATCACTACCAGAATGTATTCATAGCCCCCTTTGCTTTTCTCCAGATGTAAGTAGTCTATGCAAACCAGATCAAGAGGGGAAGCAGAAGTCAGGCCACCCATCGGCGCGCGTATGTGTGTGGTGGGTTTCTTTTGTTTTATGCAACTGCATTTTCTTGTGACATACTCCTCTATGCATCTCTTCATCTGTGGCCAATAGAAACGTTCTCTGGCGAGATGGAGCACACGTTCTGTACCAACGTGCCCCATGTTGTCATGGAGATGTTTTAGAGCAACTGACCGGTACTTGGTGGGTAGGACTAACTGTTTTCTCTCTTGTGTTTGGCGGTACAGGACTCCATTCTCCAAATGTAATTGACTCCACTCATGAAGAAGCTTGCGAGTGAGCCCACTCACTGACCTTCTGACCTCATCGGTGAGAACATTATTTGCCTCTTTTAATGTCATTATTTCCCCTATTCCAGGGTCCTCTCGTTGGGCTTTTGCCAGCTCTTCATGGCTTATTTTGGGCAAGAGTGAATGAGGCTGTGGTATCACATCAGCAGAGGAGGTGTAAAGTGCAGCTATCCATGCTACATCTTTCTTTTGGGCTGCTCTACTCCCTTCCCAAGTCGCATGCAGCACATCCTGAGACAGCTCCTCTGTGCATTTTGCCACATAGTTGTCAATATCAAGTGGGATGCGTGAGAGCGTGTCGGCATCTATATTGTTTTTTCCAGGTCTGTATTTAATATTGAAGTGGAACTCTGACAATTCTCCGACCCAGCGATGTCCAACTGCATTGAGTTTCGCAGTGCTCATGACGTAAGTCAGCGGATTGTTATCAGTGTAGATGGTGAAATGTGGAGCATAAAAGAGATAGTCTCTAAATTTCTCACACACTGCCCACTTCAGAGCAAGGAACTCGAGTTTTCCGCTGTGGAGTCGGTAGTTCCTTTCAGCAGGTGTCAGAGTTCGTGATCCAAATCCGATGACTCGCATTTTTCCACACTGTCGCTGATAGAGGATTGCGCCGAGCCCTTTCTCCGAAGCATCCGTGTGTAGGACGAATGGCTCCTCGAAGTTGGGGTATGCGAGGACTGGGGGGTTGGTCAGCATATTGACGAGCCTTTCCAAGGTACATTGGTGATCAGCCTTCCATATGATGGGTGTTTTGGACGGGAGTTGTGGACCCTTGGACTTGCTGTGACGTGGAAGGGGTTGGGGCATGGAGGACTTACATTGGAGCAGCTCATATAATGGCTTTGCTATTTTAGCAAAGTCCTGTATGTAGGAGCGGTAATAACTCAGGAAGCCAAGAACCCGTCGGAGATCACCAACTGTTTGGGGCGTTTTGGTTTTTAAAGCCATCACTGCCTCTAGGTCTTTGGGATCAATTCGAACTCCCTCGGCCGACACCAAGCGTCCAACATAGCGAACCTCCTTCTGAAACATCTCGCACTTTTCTGCCCGTAGCTTCACTCCATGATGCTGCAGTGCTTGGAGGACCTTGCGAATCACCTCCACATGGTCACTGAAAGATCTGGAGTAACAAAGTAGGTCATCCAGGTACGGGATGCAGTACTCGTCTCTCAGAGAGCCTAACATCTCCTCCATGCTTCTTTGAAAAGCTGCAGGTGCGTTAGAAAGTCCAAACGGAATCCTTACCCATTCGTAAAGCCCCCAGGGAGTGATGAAGGCAGTGAGATGGCGCGACCCTTCTGCCATAAACCCCTGGTGGTAAGCTTTACCTTGGTCCAGTATGCTGAACATTGAGTACCCACCTAGTGTATCTATCAAATCCTGTATTCGCGGCAGTGGATGTCTGTCAGGTACGGTTTTTTGATTTAGAAGACGATAATCTATGCAGAGACGAAGAGTGCCGTCCCTCTTCCGCACACATACAACCGGGGCAGAATAGGCCGACTTAGATTTCACTATCCAACCCTTTACAAGAAGATCTTGAATGTAAGCTTTTACTTCTTTAAACAGTGGTTTGGGTATGGATGTGTACGCTCTCTGCACAGGAACATCGTCTTTGAGGTTGATCACCATTTGCAAATTTGGGATACAGCCAAGGTCATTTCCATCCTTAGCAAAGGCGTTTGACTCCTCATGAAGCATCTTTCTAGCAACCTCTTGCTGTTTTTCCTCCAGATGGCTGAGGTTTACAGGTGGGTCCCACAGAGGTAGATCTGAGTTGCTGACCTGACTGGTGGTTACCTGACTGACAGTTGCTGCCGGCTGTGATTTGTCCAGGATATCTGCCTCCACGACATTCTCAACACGCTGCAGGATCCCTAAAGCTGTTTTACGTGGTATTGTGATGTCATGATTGGTGTTATTACCAACTGGAATGATGACATGCGGTTTTATTGGGTTCTGGATTTCAAACAAACCTGGCCCTGTATCCCACTGTCCAGATGGTAGGCTGTCTTCATCTGTTTCGAACAACACCAATCGGGTAGAAGCATCCATGTTTGAGGGAACCCGACACCTCACCCACAACACTTGACCAGCTGGGAGCACGATATCCTTGGCACCTGTTCTTAAGCGTCCCTGCTGCATAACTGGCTTTGCTGTCTGAATAAAGTTGACAAGAGCTTCAGCTGTTTCTTTGGGAACAGATATGGCATTGCTAAGAAGGCTAGCAAGTACAGGCACTAGTCTCTCTGGTTGCCCACAAATTAGCACTTCTAAAACATTAAAGCCAATCAATGGTTTATCCATGGGGTAGCTGCTGATGAGGAATGGGACACTCATAGACAGGTTGGGGTCCAAATTCCCTGGTAAGTTCACTGTAATAGCTACCCACCCATCATAGGGAATGAGACTACCATTTGCAGCACTAACCTTCAGTTCCTCCTCCCCTAAGATCTCAGAAACTGAGTGAATACTGAGGTCAGGTAGGTACTTTTCTTTCCAGGCACGACTGACTATACTGACTTGGGAACCCGAGTCGAGCAAAGAAGTGACTGCTAAGCCATTTAGATAGCTCTGAACTAGGGCCTTTTTTCCAATCAGGCTAGCAACAGCTCTAGCTTTAGCTACACGTGGTGACTGGGGAGGGAGCTGAACTACTTGGTTACAGTGACTTAATGTGTTTGTCGTTACTGGGGTTGAAGGTGAGGAGGGGCATGTTTTGTCATTGTTGACCTCACTTTCAGGTTGGGACTTATTTCCAGACCCGGCCACTAGATGTCCCTCTCCAGTGCCCGATTGGAGTTTCCCTGTCTCTTTGATCGCTTTAGGCAGCCTGCTGCGTGGTGTCCTTCCTCCCCACATGTGAAACAGTGTTTACAGTCTTGTCTGTCTTGTTCCACGCAGCTTGGACAACCATAGGGTTTTCCACGTCTAAAGTGTGTCCTATTTTGACTGTACTGGCGCCCATTGTGAGTTAGCTGTTGTTGGTTTTGTTTTTGCATGGTCTCAACCTGTCTGGTGAGCTCCTCTACTTTGATCGTGAGGTCTCTCAGAGGATCTGGTTTTGTTTGCTTTGACTTGGACCCTATACTCTCTGACTTTGTGCTAGGTGTCTTTACCACATCCGACTCAAGCTGTGCACTGTGCGCATTTGTTACAGTCTGTCGGCGGGACGAGCCAAGTCTTTTCATTCTCTCATTTTCTTCACTAGTGATTTTCATCACATGACGCAGAATCATCTCATCAGTGACCCCACTGTTTGTCAACAAAGGTTTGAGCTCTCTGCGTATGTCAGTGTGTTTGTGTCCAAAGCCTTGATACACAGTATGTAGGAAAACATCTTGCACTGTAGTTGCAGAGTATTTAATGGTAGTGTCAGCCAGTTTTGATGTCCATAGGATACGTTGTTTTAAGCCTATCAAACGATAGAGAAATTGTTGTGGTGTCTCGTTCTCATCCTGTTTCGTACACATCAACTCTTGGAATAATTCTGTGCTGTTTTTTTCTCTTAGGTGAGTTTGGAGAATTCCCTTAAGTTCAGCCACTGCCATGTCGTCTTTGTTTATCAGCATCTCTTTGAATATGCCTGGTCTTATGATTTTGAGCACACCACGAACAATCTCTGAGTCTGAGAATCCTTCTTTGATTCCATCATCTATTTGCTTACAGACATTATTGTAGCTGATATCTGAGGATTGATCACCGATCTGGCCGCCTTGCACTTTGAACTCCCTCCGTGAAAGGTAACTGAGTTCCCTTAAGGACACCATCCCCTCGCGAGCTGACTGAGAGGCCTGCTCACCCAGTGGGTTTCTGTCTAGTTGGTTTGACAGGACTGAGGATGAGGGCATATGTGTCTGTGACGGCGACGCATGTGCTGGTATACACTGTATGAGTTTCTTGCTAAGCTCCTCATAGCTAGCGAGCGCTTTAAGCAAATCAGCATTCGACGTGTCATGTACATTTAACGTTGTAACCTCAACTGAGCCTGAATCTGGTTCGGCAACACCACAAGGCAATGTAGTACTGACTAGAGTAGGTGTGTGTCGACGCTGCGGGTGAGTGTCAGTGGTGATTTCAGGGGGTGTTCGGATAGAAACAGAACCCTCAGCAAAATCAACAAGATCGTCAAACTTATCACCACTCTGCCCAGTATGTAACTCAGAATCACCCTTTACATTTAGAAATGACATAACATTACGACATTTTACTATATCATCAATAGTATCTTTTAACATCAGCAACTGAACCATTCCCTCGTCCTCTGTCTCAAGTAACTGCTTACTGTACATGAACGAGTTGATGTGATCGTAGCATTCCTCCTGATCTCTCTCCACAAGTTCTGACTGGTCCATGTCCGACACTGGATTCACCGCTCCGGCGACCCGAAGAAGCTCTTCAGCTGTCAAGGTGAGTAGGCTCTTCCTAATGTCCCACACTAGGCTCTTCCTCCCACCACTCGACATGATGGCTCCTCGTCTCCCTCACGGCTGGCAACACAGTTCGGTGATGGTGCAGTCGACTCTGGATCGCAGGCCTCAACTCGTCCACGATCACAGTCCCCACGGCTGGGCAGGCTAGTTGCTGGTCAGAGTTGTCATCACTCGGCTCCTGATCCAATAGGTGGCGCCGAAGTATCCCGGACGAGCCCCCAAGAATCTGTAGCGGGTCCCGGCTAGGTCTCCGCTGGCAGATGTATAGATAATCCTCTGATAGGAGTGCTCTGGAAATATTACAAATATCACACAGAAATCAGTGACGCAGGACAACAGTTGCTCATTCTCCATTCACTCGGATTATATTTATTTTTAACTTCCTTTTAACTTTGTATCTGCAATCATGAATTACTTTCTGTTATTTTTGTCTGTTTTGCATTGAAGCACAGTTTATATCCACATTTGGATAACATGAAGCAATATATTCTTCACAGGTCTTTTCACATAGATGTATACTCACATATTTTCCAAACACTAGCTTATTAAAGTTTGTATGAAACCAAAAACAACCACTTTTCCTTTAAATCCCATTATTGGTCTCTCCTCAATCATGTCTGCATTTCTTCCTTTAAACACATATCTTTGTCCTCTTATTAAAAGAGTATTTTTGTAATAACTGTACATTTTATAAGTGTTCACTTTATACAACAGAATAATTCTCATTTGCAGTTAAGCTGTATTACATTTACACTATAAGAACACAAACTTCATTAATAAACATATCTGCCTCATAACATGGCGTTCAGTTCTATGAACTGAATCTGTATCATAGTAATATTAATGTGCGTGCGCCCTTAAACAAGGCCGCAGCCGTAACTGGTCTTATTCACATTAACATTTTACACTTTTAACATTGTACTACACACATAGTACACTGAAATATCCCACAAATGCCCTGGAGCCGTAAGGAACAAATAAAATAACCAATCTGCGGACGTCGGCTGCCATTCTCTCAACTGTGTACTGTTAAACTTAACTGTTTAAACATTTGACATACTTTTCGCTTACAGAGCACACATCACAGGGGATTCATATGAGCTTATAAACATCTGTAGTCACATTAAAGGTGTGTAACTAACCTGGAAATATTACAAATATCACACAGAAATCAGTGACGCAGGACAACAGTTGCTCATTCTCCATTCACTCGGATTATGAGCTCATCTTGCTCTGTGAAACGCTAATTGCCCCAGTGTGACGCTACTTGCAACTACTGCCACCCTGTGTCCATTTTATGAACTACCTGTCATTATGTGCTTTTCCCATGATCTCTCATTAGTGTTCAATTATATAAATCAGAATGAAATAAAATACTATTGCAACAAAAGGAAAAGAAACAAAAAGTAATAATCTCAACAAAACTTATTTTGTGAGTGTCACATGAACACTGATCACGGTCCGCTCGCATAGTAACATGAGCAAACCTCGCAGCAGTTTGCCTAAATCTAGAGCAATAAAACTCAACATGAATTATGAAAAGGACATTGTGCTTTTACAACCATTTACTCCAAAACACTTAAATGACTTTTACCTCATAGAGTACTGACGGATAAATGTCGAATTAAAGCCATCGTGTTGATGGAGGAACTCGACTAGTAGATATGTTCAGATCAATTTAAGCTTTAGAGGTTTTAGTTCATTTATGAAGTGATATTCAGAATTCAGATGCACAATATAATGGTGAAACAAAGTGATTGTCCTTCACAAACAAACAAACAAACAAACAAACAAACAAAAAACAAAAAACAAAAAAACAAAAAAACAGCAAAAACAAGGAAATTGCTATTGTTTTATGCACCATTCAGAGCTTTAGAGTGAATTTCCGGTCATATTTCAGCCCAAAATCAAAAGGAAAAATATAATATTATAATTATTTAATATATAAAGTATATTTTGGGACAATTAAAAGTTTCTGCAACATTTTTATAATCACGCATATTCATGTGAAAAAATCTTATCCGGTAAAACATCCAATTCAGTGCACTTAACCCTGTTTTTTTTCAGTTGTTTTTTTTTTTTTTTTGATAATTTTTCATGTGTTAATGCCAACTGCATAAAATTTGGCACAGGTGTGTATTTTTATTGGAATTGTTCTATTTCACCCTCATTTCCTTTAATAAATCTATTTTACACTAGTAACACAAAATAATTCCTCTCGGGACCTTAAGGACAAAAATGTCTCCACTGAAACTGCAATTTTTAACCCCAGGGTCATTTAACTATAAAATGAAGCAGTCTTTGTTAATAGGCTTTAATTCTGTTGGCAAGGCTTCAAAATTTACATTTTTAATTACCAGATTTTCTCAGGTTTCTCGCTTTATTCCTGTTTTCTGCTTCTGCATATCACAGAGCCAGTTGGATAAATTATGCAGTTTTAAATTATGCAATATTTAAATGTGTGTAATAATAAAAATAAAAAACTGTGTGTGTGTGTAATATTTGAGAGAGAAAAACTACTGCTTGTGTGCACCAGTGGAGTTTTGCTGGTATCTAATGGGGAAAATGTGATACTGCGCCCGAACAAAATCTTATTGAAAGAGATGATATCCTCAAATTTGGAACACAATTTGTTTAGATTTATGGCTTTGATTTTCTAGCAGTTTTAGAGTTCAATATGTTTCATAAAATATGTATTTTATATAAAATAATGTTCATAAATCATTTTCAGAAACTTATTTTATTTTTATTTTTTTTACATCAACAATAATCTGCCATGGGTCTCCTTTAAAATGAGACCAAGCTTAAGTCTGTGCTCCCAAGCTTCAAATTTTGATGACCGTTTTTTGACACGGACATTTTTGTCCACTATGGACCTTGTGTAACTTTTTTTAATTGATGCACAAGGGTTATTTTTTTGCATGTTTTTTTTTTTTTTTTTAAGCGAAATATGACCTGGATAACTTTTTTTTTTGTGAAATTCACCCATGGCAAAATTTCTGCACAGAAACACTGGATACTTTCAATAAACTGCCATAGTGAATGTTTGAATGGGACACTGCAGGTACGTTTGGGTTTAAGAACAGCACCATTATGGTGGAATGTAACATCAATCATAGCTTTTTACAATGCAGATTGTGTCAAAGCAGCTTTACATTGATAACTGATACATAATTTGGCTGCTCAGCAGCTCTTAATAGTGTCAATGCAGGCAGATCAGAAGCACTGTTGAATAAATGTCAAGAATACTATTGAATATCAAATGTCAAGTGTCCCCAACTATGCAAGCCAAAGGCGACAGCGGCAAAGAACCCAAACTCCAAACAAGTGGCAAATAGGTGTTAAAATGGAGAGAAAAAAAAAACCTTTGGAGAAACCAGGCTTAGTCAGGGGGCCAGTTCTCCTCTGGTGAACAGTGCTTTGTTACAATCAGGTTGCTATCATAAGTCTGACAGGATCGCAACAAAGTATTTATTTCAGAAAGTGGTGACATGTGCATTACGTCAGAACCTGTAAGACTAATTCGCTGCTTGTTTTCCTAGAGGGTTTTATAATGGGGTTTTTCAATGAGTAAAGCCTTTGCTCAACTTGACAAAAACAGTTTCACAATGTACACACACACGTGCCAAACTGCCTTACCTAGTTCTCTTTATTAAATTAACTGCTTCAAAAATTCACTTTTCCACTAGGACACAAATCAGTATAGTGTAAATTAATGTGGCTAGCCCCCTTATCAGTGCCCTGACTACTGAACTAGGGAGCTGAATGAGACCCATGATTAGTTCAGTTAATGGAGCACTCACCTAATGAGCTGATTATCTGAATCAGTGTTAAGTGAGAAATACAAGGATATACCAGGACTGAAAACCTCTGCATTAGCAAGTGAGAACTCACTAGAATGCTTTAATCCATGTTCTTTCCCAATTTCCCCCATCAAGAAACTGACAGCTTCTATCATGGACAAGCTGTCATCTACAAAGCCCCTGAGAGCAAATTATAGTCCAGTCATAAATATTTATGACTACAGATCAGAAACAAGTTGGTTTTGTACAGCCACTAGGGCTCAATGTGATCAAGCTTCAGTGGAAGTTGTTTAAAGAACAATATCTTAAAGATGCCTATAGAGTAGTTTAAACTCCTGACCTGCAAAGGTTCAGTAGGAGAGTTTCACATTGGCAGAATGAGGAAACAGTTGAGTCAAAAGCAGTTAACCCAGACATGAAGCAAAATGACTAGTCAGGTACATGCAAGGATCAATGTCAGATTTATTGAGAAACAGCCTTTTGCTCTTGAACCATTACGGGACCAAGTGATGCCTTGCCTTCCCACTGAATGCCTAGAAGAAAACCAAAACAAGTTTGAGGACTTGAAAGTCAAGAGCAAGTGGAAGTGCAGAACCTACCAACCTCCATAGGGAGAAGCAGCAAATCCACCATCAGGACCACATGTGGAGTCACAGCAACCACAAACTTGGTTGTTTCCATCAGCAGCAAACCACCTGTAACAGTAGACATGCCAGCTTCAACATGAGCAAAGTCAACTTCGAAGTCAAAGACCTAAAGTCAAAAGTTAAGAGGGTGAAATGTACCCATTAGCGAAGGAACAGGATTTGCGCTGAGCATCACTTGGTACAGAAGCAATAGTGGCCTTCAGAATACAGGTTATGTAGATCTGCAAGGGATGACAGAAGTCACAAAAAAGAAGCTTGGAAGAGAAGTCAATCTCACTCATATTCTTAGTACATACAGAAGGACTGGAGCTCTCCTGGAACACAAACGCCTCCAGCTGGAACTGGATCTTGTCTTCCTGGGACCGAGGCATGAAGCGGGAGCTGGAAGCTGTAGCCTTGGCATCCACAAAACACCTGAGAAGTGGTTACAAAGAACTCATGAATATAAACTGTATCAAGCAACTTGACCTAACCCATGACTGACAGCGTTACAAAAGAGTCCTATAGAATCAAGTGCCATGACCTTACCCGTGATTCTCAATGAAGGAATATCTCGGAAGGGAGTTCACATCTGGTCCTTGAGTGGCCACACAGCTGTCCACAAACACACGTAGAGGCACATGATTGTACACCTTCACAGACGCTTCAACGTTAATAACGCCACCCAGAAAGTAAGAGTTTGAAGGCCTCTGATAGGACCAGTCATCTACAAAAAAAAAAAAAGGAACATTTTAGGCAGAGCCACAATCACAAGGTTAGAGATATAAACCTGTACTAACCCATCATGAGCTTCAGGGAGAACAGCAAGACTTCTTCACCAACCTCCGTTGAAGCATAAGGGACCCATGTTGGCCTCAAGGCATCACTGCTTACATTTTGAAGTCTGTGGTTCATGAAAGTACCCATTAAATGGTCTCAAAGCTGCACAAGCAGCATGCAGAAAGTCAAAAGACTGCTTACCTTTGATAATGGCATTGAATGGCAACAACTGCATCATCAGCCCGGGTGATTGGAGTACCAGCAAGTGCCTCAGGGGTGTAGGTGAGAGAGAAGGTGTAGACAAGCTCGTCCTCAGTCATCTGTAAAAGAGAAAAAAAAAGTTGGGGTTACCAAGATCACCCCAAAGATGGTGCACTGATAGGACTTCGTCTCTGCTGCCCTGGCACTGCTGATACTGCAACAATTGAACAGACTTTCCTTGAAAGACTTTGGCTATCCTCTGCCACAAACAACCCATTAGGATTAAAAAGTTCTTACCATCTGCACGCTGTTGCAGTCCTGTAGTTCATACTCAAAGATGAGCACCCTAGATGCAGTGTCCTGACCAACAACAGGACATCCACCTAGAGACAGACCAGTTGGCTGGATCAACTGACCATTGCTGAACAAGTCCTGCTGGACCTCTACAAGTACCCGGTTCTCACTGCATTGAACAGCGACACTGCTGGGAGTCACAGGTTGCCTCAACTGGAAGTCCACTGCCAACTCTCTGCACCTCAGGAACAACGGGATACTTCCAATCCAAAGGCTTCACTGGACCCTCCAACAGCTGCTTCTCTTGAAGGCCAAAAGGATCCTGTGCAAGGTGTCTTGAGACAGAACTCAGAGGACTCTGAAACTGAGAAACCACTTGCAAAGGGTTCCAGAGCCCTAGAGGAGAACGGGCAGGACTGTTGGAAGCTGGATCTGATTTTGGCCTCATGCTTCTTGGACTTTGACTGTACCTCAAACTTCCCCATGCATCAGACAAATCAAATGCAACAAGCACAACCACCACTAACACACCTTGCAGAAGCTCCATTCTAACAAACATTAACACAAATGCCACAACACACACCAGTGCTTGGCTTGGCCATTTTGTACAGCTTTGAATAAAGGTGGCTCCTCCCCTTTTAGCTTAATTGATTACCTTTGATTCTCCTCTGGACCTGTAGAGTTTATGCATTAGCAAATGAGAACGTTCTATAATGTCATTTATAGGGACATTGAAATGCTTCCCTTAACGTGTCTTAGTCAGGGTGTGAATTACACAGCGGCCTTTAGGGGGTCAGAGAGTAAGGGCAAAAACAAACAAACAAACAAACAGAAAAACCCTTTTGTCTATTGTTAATGTTGGTTCATGTTAGTTCTCAATGATGCTACATAACTTTATTTTAACAGCCTATAAAAACTGGCATTTGTGGAAATTTACATAAGCTAAAACTTTAAAAGGGCTTTAAAAGTATTTTTAGGCCTAGTTCATGTTAAATATAGTGGAGGATAGTGTTAAAGGCTACACAACCTTATTAAACTGTTCCAGGTACATTAAACATACTAATGCTTACATGGAAAGACTATCATGCACTTTCCCAACTAATCTTAAACTAACTATAATAGCCAAAGAAGCTTCGTTCTCTTTATATGGAACATTTTCCTTATGGTAATTCTGAAAGAAAACGCGCTGGGTTTCTATAGTTCTGTTGCTATAGTAATGAGCGCAACTTTAACGCGCATCTGATTGATAAACCGCGCGCTCTTATGTGAGTGTTCTTAATGTTGTAGTTATTTCAGCAGTTTCCTCGCACATTCAGTTTAATGACAGTAAGTTCATCATTTCATTTATCATTCATTGAACTGTGCGTATGCATTTAGACACTTACATTATGTGTTTGCTCCGATCATGCAATAAATGAAACTGCTCAGGTAATGTCAATGAACCATTTCCGACTTTTCCACGCAATAAAAGCGTTTTATTTCAACAGTAGTGACGGCGCAATGACTTGGCAGCTTTATCAATGGCTTGAGCAGTCTGACTATTGTTGTCTTAATAGAGAACTGTCCTATGCTCATGTGAACAGCAGTGGTCTTCCTGAGGAGAGCTCAAACGTGGGCTACGAACTGAGGGAATCCAGTTAGAGGCGGTAAAGAGTGCAGCGCGTGTCTGTGAAGGAGAGCTGTGAGGAAAGGCGCTAAATGACGGCGCACAACGTCTCCATCAATTCGCCTATGTAGTAATTTAATGTTTATATATTTTAAAGCACTGAATCACTATAGAATCTCGATTAATCAGATTCTTTACATTTTACATCGATTATCAGCCGAAATAAACGATTCACGATTCAAAAAACATGTTTCAAGATCGATGCATATGCATCGTCAGGAATTATAATCGATGCATCGAGAAAACGAGTCAATCGTTACAGCCCTACTACTAGCTCATTGTGAACATCTTATGCATATAGACTGACGCAACATATGAGTCGTAAGGAAAACAATCATTAAATTGGCACCTTAAACTAAGCAGAATGTTATTTCTAATTGGTACAATAAGTGATCCTAAATGATAAACGCCTGTGTATTTTTTAATTCATTGGCTGCGTAAAAAACACTGTATTACTTGACGTCTAATATAATTCCACAGTGAGAGAAATTAATCAACATATTGCTAAAACATTTTATTAGTGTTAAGAGGTGGAAAGGATCAGGTTTGTAGCATTGATCACAGGTAAAGTCTAAACATTTTATGACCGAAACCATTTTAGAAATACTGAGACAACATTGCAATTCACTTAATATCTTTCCATGTTTTTTTCCCAACAAGGTTATTTTAATGCATCACATGTAACATGGAGCCATCTTGTGGCTGATGGGATACATTGTACATACATGTATAATTTACTGTTTCACATTCACACAGTAACATGTGATAATTGCCAGAATCAGCCAATTTTAACCCCCAGGACTTTATAGAAACATTTACCTGCATATGTAGTCACATTTTAATAATACAAGAATTGTCAACAACAAACATCAACTTAACTTGACATTAATGCATTGACAAACTTCCCTTATAAAATATAAATTTCTGTAGTAAAGTGATGGAATAGATGGTAATACCACAGTATTTTACTGCAGTGTTATTCATTAATAAATAATAATAATAAGGCAACATTTCTAATTTTCATTTAAGTACTAAAATTACAAAAACTTGAATAAAAATAAAGCAATATATAATAAATTTCAAACAACAACAACAACAACAACAAAAGTAAAAATGAGCACATAGTAAAATTACTAAAACTTAACCAATTAAAGTGAAAACTGAATATATAAAAACATAAAATTATTATAAACTATAATGCATATAAATAATATGAAAATAAATAACATTGTGTTACTATAAGGGAAGTTCGTCAATGCCTTCATATCTGTACTCCTTAGAGAAAAACAATTTATGCATATCAACAACTCCTTCCACCAATGTAAAATGAAATAGAGAGACAACAACTTCAAACAACTTTAACAACTTCAAATATTTATTTTCTGAATGAAAAATATAGTTGTTTACAATGGGATATAATTTAGCTCTTCTGACAGCTGTACATCATCAGAACACGCACTCATGACGACGGCGGCAAATTTAATGTGGTTAAAAGTTAATAACACTTAAAATCAGCAATATAAACAGTATCTGCTATTAATATACATGTATTCCAAAAAAGCAGCTCTGGGAAGGGCTTTAACAGTCCAGTTTTTAGCTTTGTTCATAAATTGTCTTGAATTTCCATTTTCCAGTTCAGATGAACACTGATCACGGTCCGCTCGCATAGTAACATGAGCAAACCTCGCAGCAGTTTGCCTAAATCTAGAGCAATAAAACTCAACATGAATTATGAAAAGGACATTGTGCTTTTACAACCATTTACTCCAAAACACTTAAATGACTTTTACCTCATAGAGTACTGACGGATAAATGTCGATTTCAAGCCATCGTGTTGATGGAGGAACTCGACTAGTAGATATGTTCAGATCAATTTAAGCTTTAGAGGTTTTAGTTCATTTATGAAGTGATATTCAGAATTCAGATGCACAATATAATGGTGAAACAAAGTGATTGTCCTTCACAAACAAACAAACAAACAAACAAAAAAACAAAACAGCAAAAACAAGGAAATTGCTATTGTTTTACGCACCATTCAGAGCTTTAGAGTGAATTTCCGGTCATATTTCAGCCCAAAATCAAAAGGAAAAATATAATATTATAATTATTTAATATATAAAGTATATTTTGGGACAATTAAACGTTTCTGCAACATTTTTATAATCACGCATGTTCATGTGAAAAAATATTATCCGGTAAAACATCCAATTCAGTGCACTTAACCCTTGTTTTTTTTTCAGTTGTTTTTTTTGATAATTTTTCCTGTGTTAATGCCAACTGCATAAAATTTGGCACAGGTGTGTATTTTTATTGGAATTGTTCTATTTCACCCTCATTTCCTTTAATAAATCTATTTTACACTAGTAACACAAAATAATTCCTCTCGGGACCTTAAGGACAAAAATGTCTCCACTGAAACTGCAATTTTTAATCCCAGGGTCATTTAACTATAAAATGAAGCAGTCTTTGTTAATAGGCTTTAATTCTGTTGGCAAGGCTTCAAAATTTACATTTTTAATTACCAGATTTTCTCAGGTTTCTCGCTTTATTCCTGTTTTCTGCTTCTGCATATGACAGAGCCAGTTGGATAAATTATGAAGTTTTAAATTATGCAATATTTAAATGTGTGTAATAATAATAATAATAATAAAAAAAAAAAACTGTGTGTGTGTGTAATATTTGAGAGAGAAAAACTCTACTGCTTGTGTGCACCAGTGGAGTTTTGCTGGTATCTAATGGGGAAAATGTGATACTGCGCCCGAACAAAATCTTATTGAAAGAGATGATATCCTCAAATTTGGAACACAACTTGTTTAGATTTATGGCTTTGATTTTCTAGCAGTTTTAGAGTTCAATATGTTTCATAAAATATGTATTTTATATAAAATAATGTTCATAAATCATTTTCAGAAACTTATTTTTATTTTTATTTTTTTTTTACATCAACAATAATCTGCCATGGGTCTCCCTTAAAGTGAGACCAAGCTTAAGTCTGTGCTCCCAAGCTTCAAATTATGACCATTTTTTGACACGGACATTTTTGTCCACTATGGACGTTGTGTAACTTTTTTTAATTGATGCACAAGGGTTACAATTTTTTTGCATGTTTTTTTTTTTTTTTTTTTAAGCGAAATATGACCTGGATAACTTTTTTTTTTTTTTTGTGAAATTCACCCATGGCAAAATTTCTGCACAGAAACACTGGATACTTTCAATAAACTGCCATAGTGAATGTTTGAATGGGACACCGCAGGTACATTTGGGTTTAAGAACAGCACCATTATGGTGGAATGTAACATCAATCCTCGCTTTTTACAATGCAGATTGTGTCAAAGCAGCTTTACATTGATAACTGGTACATAATTTGGCTGCTCAGCAGCTCTTAATAGTGTCAATGCAGGCAGATCAGAAGCGCTGTTGAATAAATGTCAAGAATACTATTGAATATCAAATGTCAAGTGTCCCCAACTGTTGAGAATTCCCAGGTGGTCACATGACAATGTCAGCCAGGGGTGGAGCTAAGTCTCCTCAGGTGCACAGAATCATTATTTAGCTGATGTTGTTTGGTGTGTGTGTGTGAAGCATGCAGCTGAACCTGACATTCCTTGTCCTTCTCCTCAAAGAGAGCCTCTAGTAGAGTTGATGCGTTTCTGATTATGTAAGTTTATTTCTTGAAGCTATGTATGTTTGAGTTCTATGTGATTTAATTCATATGCATTAGTGCTCATTTGATTGTTAAACTGTTTTGTTGTGCTAATTGGATTGTATGATTTGAGTTATATTGTTAATTGTATCTAAGACTTGTTTGTTCTTTATTGTTTTGGTTTTAGACACCATACAACTCTGTCTGAAACTTATGTTGCCATGGCTCAATTCCTATGCCTCCAAATGCCAAATAAAGATCATGGACTGAGTACTAGATCCACTGTGTTTTAATGGACACACCATCGTGGTAGCACATTCCTGAACCAACCGATTCCAAACTTTACATGGTCCTTCGAGCCGGAGAGGCTGCTAGGATGGAGAAGGAAGATGATGATTCTAGGAGACCTAAACGTGTATCAAAACCTCCTAGATGGCATCAGGATTATTTATTGACTCGGCCCAGTATCCCAGTTTGTATACAAGGAGAAATCACTTCTGAGCATTCTGTGCCTCTGGAATTATCCCAGGGTGCTGCCATATCTGAGACTCAAGCTGAGGTGAGAAGTCTTGCTGCAGATGTAAAGCAAATAAAAGGAATGTTGTCAGAACTGAGTCAGACAATGAGAACAATGCATATAAGAAGTAGAAGTTCTTCTTTTTCAATCAGTTCTGACCAGAGTTCTAATCAATCATCTCCTGTTGTGAAACCTAATCAAGAGGATGGCAATACCAGAGCTTCTCTTGTCCTTGAATTGGGTGAATGCCTAAGACAACATGAGGCAAAACTAGATACTGACCCATCTACATCTCCTCCTAAACTCAGCAGACAAAGTACTCTTCCTCCTCCACCACGATCTATGCTGCCTACACCATTGCCACAAGAAAGGAGAGGGTCATTAGAACCATGTTCTCTACAGCTTCCTGATTCACAAATGTCAACTGAACCTGTTGCTACACAGCATATTCATTTGCAGTCTCAGTCTTCAGAAAATCCTCCTGTAATGAGTATGAATCCAACTCAGTTTGGCAATGTTCCTCCTTGGTTTTCATCATCAGTACAACACCCATTATATCCAATCTATCCATCCAATGATCAGCATGTAACACAAAGTGTTGGGCCTGTTTCCAGTCAGATGCAGGGTAATGCATTCTTCCCATGGATGTTTCCAAATTATCCAGTGCCCTTTTCTACTCCTGCATTATATCCACCTTATGGTCCATTTGTTCATCCAAGCTCTCTCTTTCCAATGGCAGTAATATCCTCAACTAGTCAAGTTCCTTTGATACCTCCAGTTTCGATGTGACCAGTAGGGCCTCTTACTAGACCCTCAGATGTGACCGCTATTAGTAATGTTCCTGTGTCTGTACCTCAGACATAATTTGGCCGTCCATCAGTGATCCCTACTAGAGCTTCAACTATGAGTCAACCAGTAGCAGCAGCAGATTATGTTCAGCCCTCTCTACCAACTGGGACTTTAAGGTTGGGTCCAGTTGAGAGACCTTCATTTCCATGCTTTAAAAATAATGATCCTCAAGAATTTGCAATGCTAAATATGGCGCTGAAGAATCTGCTGTCTCCAGAGGAAACGGAGCAGTATAATTATCATATACTTTTGGATCATTTAAAGCTAGCTGCTGCTCGGCACTTAGCTTTGGCCTATGCTCATGATCCCCAGCCTTATACTACAGCACTAAAAGCCCTCCAAAGGAAATATGGTCAGCCTCATCATTTGGTGTTGCGGGAGATTTGCTTCCATTCAGAGTCTTCCAACGATTCGTTCCAGGGATTCCAATGGATTCAGTCAGTTTGCATTACGAGTCCAGGCTTTTGTAGGCATGCTTCGGTCATGGGGTCAGGATGAAGGGGCAAAGGAGCTGGCATGTGCTTCTCATGTTCACCAGCTTTTAAGTAAACTTCCAGCACATCATGTTTCCAGTTTTGCTAGACATGCTCGAACTGTCAATCCAGATGTTCCTTATAATCTTGTGGATTTTGCTAAATGGCTGGAAGAGGAAGCAGAATGTCAAAGTTTAGTAGTTCAAGTATTTGATCAGTCAAAAGGGGCACCCAAGATTCAAGTAAGAGAAGAGAGACCTCACAAATCTCTCTTGCCTACGGCCACCTTCCTGCAGTGTGTAAATCAAGATGAGAGCTGTAACCAACAAGGAAGAATGTTTCCATCTAATAGTTCGTATAGCAAACCACGAGTAGAAACTAAACCATTCTGTGCCTTCTGTGGAAATCAAGCTCATCACCTGAGCCAGTGTCCAGAATTCCAACAGTTTGATGTAAATGCTAAGAGAAAATGGATCCTGGATAATCATCGTTGTTGGAGATGTGGTCGGACACATCGTTCATTTAAGTGTGACTTGAAGAGGCATTGTCCATCCTGTAAAGGCTGCCATCTAGGAATCCTGCACGAAGTCAATGTTCGTAAACCTGATGCTGGGATTTTCTACTTGAGTAGACCAAGTAGTCTTAATTCTGTGCTTTTGAAGGTGGTGAGAGTTATTCTGAATTATCAAGGAAGGACTGTGGAGACCTACGCCATTCTTGATGATGGTTCAGAAAGAACTATGCTCCTTTCCCCTGCGGCGGAAATGCTGGGTTTGAATGGGGCGGCTGAGTCCCTGAGGTTACGAACAATTCGGCAGAGTTCTGAGGAGATTGAAGGCAATAACGTTACATTTTCAATCTCTCCAGTGTCTTTCAGGCAAAAGAAATATCAGATCAGAGCAGCATTTACATCCAAGATGTTGGATTTACCCGAACAGACCTATCCTGTTCGTAATCTCCAACAATGTTACCAACATCTTCAAGGTATTCCTCTTGAAGAATTCCATCAAGTTAAGCCTCTGTTGTTAATAGGAGCGGATCATCCCCACTTGCTATGCTCTACTGAACGAGTAGTATTTGGTCCTCCTGGAAGTACAGCCGCACTGCATACTTGCCTCGGATGGGCACTGCAGGGTCCTATGTCCTTGATAACTGACACTAATTCTACTTCTCAGTGCCACTTCTTAGCTGTTTCCACAAAAGATCAGTTACAGAGGGATGTAGAGAGATTGCGGCAGGTTGATGTCCTTCCCTATTCCCAGACATTTAAGGCTGTTTTTCAGTCAAAGCAAGACCAGGAGGCTGCTGAGTGCCTGGAGCAGAGAACAGAATGCCTACAAATCAATTGTGTTTTGGGAGATTCTACTCCCTTACTTCAAGCCAAATATGTACCTAAATTGAATACTTCTCAGCAATCTGTAATGCCAGTATTGTATCACACAAAATGTCAGCTAAGAATCCAAAGTGTGTATGAATATATGAGCAGGAAATGCAAAAGTTTGGGGAATATGGATATGCAAAGAAATTGACCCAGGGAGAAATAACACTCATTGACGAATTCTGGTATGTACCTCATCAATGGGCTAAGTATCCAAGTATTGCACCTGATAATGTGGCACTGGAATTGAGAAAACCATTGTTTTGTGGCCAGATACAAGTTTCTGTTGAGAACTTTCCCTCTGATTTAACTCCAGAGAACAGACTCGGTCATAATCAAGCAGATCTGCTACTCCTTCGTCAACCACACAAAGATGATTTTCCTGAGAAAGAATTTCCTAAGTCCTTTCTCATGAGAGAGATTCTTCAGGCTGTTATCATGAAAGGGAGCCTTCAGCCAAGATGGCCACCATGCCAGAGTGCAGTGACGGCTCCAATCCCTAGCCAGAATCAAGCATCAGTTCAAGCTCATGAGCCAGTTCCAGAGCCTGCCCCGCCCTGGCTGCCTGTTCGCCTCTGGCCTCCTGGTTGTTGATGGGGCGGCGAGATCTTTCCCTGCCTCAAGTAATGTCGTCTGAAGTGGAGACAGGATGGGAATTTAATTTCAGGTGACGCTGTAGTTATGGTAGTGGATCCTCAGCTTCCACGGTGACTCTGGCCTATAGGAACTGTCACAAAGATCTTGCCAAGTTCTGATGGCAGAATAAGGGTTGTGGAAGTTCTTATTGATGGGAAAACCTATGTATGCCCTATTATCTGTTTGGTGGTACTTACCAAGTTTTTAGATGACTCAAAATAATTGTACAGAATTCTCTAAGTGCAAATATGTTGCCATATTTGGGGGCAGCTGTTGAAAATTCCCAGGTGGTCACATGACAATGTCAGCCAGGGGTGGAGCTAAGTCTCCTCAGGTGCACAGAATCATTATTTAGCTGATGTTGTTTGGTGTGTGTGTGAAGCATGCAGCTGAACCTGACATTCCTTGTCCTTCTCCTCAAAGAGAGCCTCTAGTAGAGTTGATGCGTTTCTGATTATGTAAGTTTATTTCTTGAAGCTATGTATGTTTGAGTTCTATGTGATTTAATTCATATGCATTAGTGCTCATTTGATAAACTTTTGTTGTGCTAATTGGATTGTATGATTTGAGTTATTGTTAATTGTATCTCAGACTTGTTTGTTTATTGTTTTGGTTTTAGACACCATACAACTCTGTCTGAAACTTATGTTGCCATGGCTCAATTCCTATGCCTCCAAATGCCAAATAAAGATCATGGACTGAGTACTAGATCCACTGTGTTTTAATGGACACACCATCGTGGTAGCACATTCCTGAACCAACCGATTCCAACACCAACTATGCAAGCCAAAGGCGACAGCGGCAAAGAAAAACTCCAAACAAGTGGCAAATAGGTGTTAAAATGGAGAGAAAACCTTGGGAGAAACCAGGCTTAGTCGGGGGGCCAGTTCTCCTCTGGTGAACAGTGCTTTGTTACAATCAGGTTGCTATCATAAGTCTGATAGGATCGCAACAAAGTATTTATTTCAGAAAGTGGTGACGTGCATTACGTCAGAACCTGTAAGACTAAGTCGCTGCTTGTTTTCCTATAGGGTTTTATAATGGGATTTTTCAATGAGTAAATAAAGCCTTTGCTCAACTGCTTCAAAAATTCACTTTTCCACTAGGACACAAATCAGTATAGTGTAAATTAATGTGGCTAGCCCCCTTATCAGTGCCCCGACTACTGAACTAGCGAGCTGAATGAGACCCATGCTTAGTTCAGTTAATGGAGCACTCACCTCATGAGCTGATTATCTGAATCTGTTAAGTGAGAAATACAAGGGATATGCCAGGACTGAAAACCTCTGCATTAGCAAGTGAGAACTCACTAGAATGCTTTAATCCATGTTCTTTCCCAATTTTCCCCCCAACAAACTGACAGCTTCTATCATGGACAAGCTGTCATCTACAAAGCCCCTGAGCTCAAACAAATGATAGTCCAGTCATAAATATTTATAAGTACAGATCAGAAACAAGTTGGTTTTGTACAGCCACTAGGGCTCAATGTGATCAAGCTTCAGTGGAAGTTGTTTAAAGAACAATATCTTAAAGTTGCCTATAGAGAAAGTAACACCTGTAATGCAACAGCATCCTATATGGGACTTGAAGGTTCAGTAGGAGAGTTTCACATTGGCAGAATGAGGAAACAGTTGAGTCAAAAGCAGTTAACCCAGACATGAAGCAAAATGACTAGTCAGATACATGCAAGGATCAATGTCAGATTTATTGAGAAACAGCCTTTTGCTCTTGAATCATTACGGGACCAAGTGATGCCTTGCCTTCCCACTGAATGCCTAGAAGAAAACCAAAACAAGTTTGAGGACTTGAAAGTCAAGAGCAACCTTAGGAAGTGCAGAAGCTACCAACCTCCATAGGGAGAAGCAGCAAATCCACCATCAGGACCACATGTAGAGTCACAGCAACCACAAACTTGGTCATTTCCATCAGCAGCAAACCACCTGTAACAGTAGACATGCCAGCTTCAACATGAGCAAAGTCAACTTCGAAGTCAAAGACCTAAAGTCAAACGTTAAGAGGGTGAAATGTACCCATTAGCGAAGGAACAGGATTTGCGCTGAGCATCACTTGGTACAGAAGCAATAGTGGCCTTCAGAATACAGGTTATGTAGATCTGCAAGGGATGACAGAAGTCACAAAAAGCTTGGAAGAGAAGTCGATCTCACTCATATTCTTAGTACATACAGAAGGACTGGAGCCCTCCTGGAACACAAACGCCTCCAGCTGGAACTGGATCTTGTCTTCCTGGGACCGAGGCATGAAGCGGGAGCTGGAAGCTGTAGCCTTGGCATCCACAAAACACCTGAGAAGTGGTTACAAAGAACTCATGAATATAAACTGTATCAAGCAACTTGACCTAACCCATGACTCTGACAGCGTTACAAAAGAGTCCTATAGAATCAAGTGCCATGACCTTACCCGTGATTCTCAATGAAGGAATATCTCGGAAGAGAGTTCACATCTGGTCTTTGAGTGGCCACACAGCTGTCCACAAACACACGCAGAGGCACATGATTGTACACCTTCACAGACGCCTCAACGTTAATAACGCCACCCAGAAAGTAAGAGTTTGAAGGCCTCTGATAGGACCAATCATCTACCAAAAAAGGGAACTTTTAGGCAGAGCCACAATCACAAGGTTAGAGATATAAACCTGTACTAACCCATCATGAGCTTCAGGGAGAACAGCAGGACTTCTTCACCAACCTCCGTTGAGGCATAAGGGATCCATGTTGGCCTCAAGGCATCACTGCTTACATTTTGAAGTCTGTGGTTCATGAAAGTACCCATTAAGTGGTCTCAGCAGCACAAACAGCATGCAGAAAGTCAAAAGACTGCTTACCTTTGATAATGGCATTGAATGCCAACAACTGCACCATCAGCCCGGGTGATTGGAGTACCAGCAAGTGCCTCAGGGGTGTAGGTAAGAGAGAAGGTGTAGACAAGCTCATCCTCATTAATCTGTAAAAACAAAAAAGTTGGGGTTACCAAGATCACCCCAAAGATGGTGCACTGATAGGACTTCGTCTCAGCTGCCCTGGCACTGCTGATACTGCAACAATTGAACAGACTTTCCTTGAAAGACTTTGGCTATCCTCTGCCACAAACAACCCATTAGGATTAAAAAGTTCTTACCATCTGCACGCTGTTGCAGTCCTGTAGTTCATACTCAAAGATGAGCACCCTAGATGCAGTGTCCTGACCAACAACAGGACATCCACCTAGAGACAGACCAGTTGGCTGGATCAACTGACCATTGCTGAACAAGTCCTGCTGGACCTCTACAAGTACCCGGTTCTCACTGCATTGAACAGCGACACTGCTGGGAGTCACAGGTTGCCTCAACTGGAAGTCCACTGCCAACTCTCTCTGCACCTCAGGAACAACGGGATACTTCCAATCCAAAGGCTTCACTGGACCCTCCAACAGCTGCTTCTCCTGAAGACCAAAAGGATCCTGTGCAAGGTGTCTTGAGACAGAACTCAGAGGACTCTGAAACTGAGAAGCCACTTGCAAAGGGTTCCAGAGCCCTAGAGGAGAACGGGCAGGACTGTTGGAAGCTGGATCTGATTTTGGCCTCATGCTTCTTGGACTTTGACTGTATCTCAAACTTCCCCATGCATCAGACAAATCAAACACAACAAGCACAACCACCACTAACACACCTCGTAGAAGCTCCATTCTAACAAACATTAACACAAATGCCACAACACACACCAGTGCTTGGCTTGGCCATTTTGTACAGCTTTGAATAAAGGTGGCTCCTCCCCTTTTAGCTTAATTGATTACCTTTGATTCTCCTCTGGACCTGTAGAGTTTATGCATTAGCAAATGAGAACGTTCTATAATGTCACTAGCCAATTGAAGGCTTGAGGTTTTAATCTAAAGTAATTTGACAATTAAGAAACCGAGTTTGTCCATTATAGAAACTTTATATAATCTAAAAAGCACCTGAACTCACACAAATAGAGATTATTCATTCATTCAACATCTTTAAAAAACAGATTACATAGACAAGTTGTTAGTTTAGTATAATCACTACTAGCTCATTGTGAACATCTTATGCATATAGACTGATGCAACATATGAGTCGTAAGGAAAAAAATCATTAAATTGGCACCTTAAACTAAGCAGAATGTTATTTCTAATTGGTACAATAAGTGATCCTAAATGATAAACGCCTGTGTATTTTTTTAATTCATTGGCTGCGTAAAAAACACTGTATTACTTGACTTCTAATATAATTCCACAGTGAGAGAAATTAATCAACATATTGCTAAAACATTTTATTAGTGTTAAGAGGTGGAAAGGATCAGGTTTGTAGCATTGATCACAGGTAAAGTCTAAACATTTTATGACCGAAACCACTTTAGAAATACTGAGACAACATTGCAATTCACTTACAGTTTTTTCCAATTGCTAACACACAATTTTTCAAACTAGTCTGGTTTTATCAAAACACTTAACACAATTCACAAAACCACACACCCAAACTGCAAAATACCTCATATATCCTGCAAAATGAAGCACTGCAACCGAAACTACACAGAGCATTATCAAAATCAAACTTTTGCATGAAATGGCACACACTTCATTCATATTACCAGATTTTTGCCTAACCACCTACACACTGTTGAGCATAATGAAAAGCACACCCATCTTTAGTATGCTTTGCCATAATACTAAAATATGTATCAGATTGTTCACATGCACAGAAATATTTGCAGATACACACACATGCTGTTGCAACATTTTTATTTTTTTCCTTCACTACAGTAAACAAGTCAGTACAACATAAGCACAGCAGATATATTTACATGGGACTGAACAAAAATATTCTTACAAAAAAAGTAAACTGAAAAAGAAAATTTCTGAAAAAAAATATATTACAGTAAAAAAAAAAAAAAAAAAAAGGCAAGAAAAATAATTAGGCAGAATCTTGCCGCACAGCCGGGTCTGGCCACAACGCCTCGTCAACATCACAGGCAATATCTTCCCTTGCCAGACATCGAGGGAAGAAGCGCCTTGAGTGCCTTATCCATCCCTGAATTGCACCCACATCAATCTCATCACATGCCTCTTCCATGGCCTGCACAAGAGGCATGCGCACAAAGGGCTGCCGGTCGTATACCTTCCACCGCCATACCGAAAAGAATTCTTCTATGGGGTTCAGAAATGGTGAGTATGGTGGGAGGTATTGCACGAGAAATGTTGGGTGGTCAGCAAACCAGTTTTGGACTGGGGCTGCACGATGAAAGCTCACGTTGTCCCATACTACAACGTACCGGTTTCTTTGATGGTCTGCATCATTCATACGCTCTGGTGGTATGAGAATGTTGTGAAGTCTGTCCAGAAATGTGAGAATATGGGCTGTGTTGTATGGTCCAAGTTTGGCATGACGGTGGAGGACACCATGCATATTGGAGATGGCAGCGCACATTGTGATGTTCCCACCACGTTGGCCAGGAACATCTATAATGGCTCTGTGGCCAATGAGGTTTCTCCCTCTTCTTCTGGTCTTTGCTAGGTTGAACCCAGCCTCATCTATAAAGATGAACTCATGTGGGATTGCATGAGCATCCATTTCCAGTACTCCCTGAAAACAAAGAACAAAAATCACTCAATATGGTGTTATCCAGTACACTGGGAAACAATGTTGTGTGTAGTGTACTGCAGTCAATATAGTACTTACATCCACATATGCTCATCTGAACTCTTTGTTTCTTTGAGAGTTTCTCTCAAACGGCACCTTATAAAGTTGTTTCATTCTGATTTGGTTTCGCTTGAGAATGCGAGCCAATGTGGACAGACTAACTCGTTGAATGTTGTTGAATAAGGTGTTGTCTTGGATGATGTGGCTTTGAATTTCTCGTAATCTGATTTCATTATTTTCCAAAACCAAGTTTACAATGGCAGCTTCCTGTACCCCAGTGAACATTTGTCCCCTTCCTCCACCATGGTGTCGTCTCTCAGTCCTTTAGAAAAAATAAAATAAAAATATATATAGGGCTTGGACAATGCAGCCTAAATATTTTCCCCCACAGTAGAGTACATTGTACAGGAAACTTGTACAGTTCATGAATGGCTGATGTCATACACTAAGTAAACAGGTGTCACCCAACTGATACACTATGACATGGGGTATACTACATGTGTACTACATGAAATTTTGGTTACATACCTGTTCTCCAGTCTAAAGGTCCGGATGACAGAGGCGACAGTAAAACGGCTCAAGTTTGGCTGCACTCTCTGTCCAGCCTCACGCATTGTCAACCCATGGTTGATGACATGATCTACTAAGGTTGCTCTGATTTCATTTGAAAGTGTTTGTCTTCTTTGGCCATGAACTCCTCTACCTGCTCTACCCCTACCTCTCACTCTTCCTCCCCCTCTTATTCTCAACCTCCCTCTTCCTCTTCCTCTTCCTCTTCCTCTTCCTCTCTCTGCAATGTCTTCCATTGTTGTTGTAAAAAAAAAAAGGTTCTCACCTGTGGTCTTTTCATAGTGCTTACATCCTGATTGAAGTGTTAACAATTAACCACTGAGGTGTTTGGCCAGGTGGCACATGTAATTGGCCAATTAGCTCATGTAGTGTCATTTTGAATGGCAGTGTTTTGAAATGGCAAACATGTGACTTTATGTCAGATTGTTGTGTCTTATGCAGAGAACTGTATTTAGTGAATTTAAAAAGTGCTATTTTGAAATGCAAAATGTGTGTAAAACAGAAAAGGTGTTTAGACTTTTGGAGACTTGAGAAGAAGTTTTGCTCTCTGTGTGTCAGTTTAAATAATTGTGCTGTGCATGTCATTTTAGTGTGTTAGCAATTGGAAAAAACTGTAATATCTTTCCATGTTTTTTTCCCAACAAGGTTATTTTAATGCATCACATGTAACATGGAGCCATCTTGTGGCTGATGGGATATATTGTACATACATGTATAATTTACTGTTTCACATTCACACAGTAACATGTGATAATTGCCAGAATCAGCCAATTTTAACCCCCAGGACTTTATAGAAACATTTACCTGCATATGTAGTCACATTTTAATAATACAAGAATTGTCAACAACAAACATCAACTTAACTTGACATTAATGCATTGACAAACTTCCCTTATAAAATATAAATTTCTGTAGTAAAGTGATGGAATAGATGGTAATACCACAGTATTTTACTGCAGTGTTATTCATTAATAAATAATAATAATAAGGCAACATTTCTAATTTTCATTTAAGTACTAAAATTACAAAAACTTGAATAAAAATAAAGCAATATATAATAAATTTCAAACAAAAACAACAACAACAACAAAAGTAAAAATGAGCACATAGTAAAATTACTAAAACTTAACCAATTAAAGTGAAAACTGAATATATAAAAACATAAAATTATTATAAACTATAATGCATATAAATAATATGAAAATAAATAACATTGTGTTACTATAAGGTTCAACGCTGCTCAACGCTGCTGCCTGCCAGCTGTCTGATCTACGCTCGGAGCTTCGTGGAGATTATCCTAAATCCTTCTCTTTATTCCTATTCGCATAATATAACTTTCTTAATTTTCACTAGATTACTTAACCTATTGCATAGTATTACTAAACGGAACGATTTATTACTAGCAATCCACCAGCGTAATCACCTAGTGTTAGCCATAGCCTGCTAGCTACCGTCTACTTTCTTTTTTTCCTCTAAACCAACCTTCCTTGTCGATTGAATGGCGGATTTATCCGATGTATGTTATTCTGATCTGTCCTCGCCAGATCGGGAAGCTGTGGAGACGTTGCTGCCCGGCATTCATCGATCCACCGCGAGGTACAGCGTCCCGCACATCACCCTCGCCCCAGGCACCGGCAAGCGACCGAGACATCCAGCCAGCGAGTCCCGTGTGCGTTGCAGTTTTTCGGACGGCGTTCATCAAACACACGGTCAGTCATGTCCGACGATTATCATGTGTAGTAAATGCAACATGTACAGCTTAGCTCTTTCTGTCAGCAGTGAGACTTACACATGTGATAAATGCAGGGATATTGTCAGGCTGACAGAGAGAATCTCAGAATTAGAGACACGCATCCAAACTTTAATTGAGGATAGTGAGAATGAAAGGGCCTTAGATACTGCTTTGGATGCGACTAGCCTAGTAAACACTACACATTCGGTTCCGGTTGTAGAAGCCACGCAGCAGGCTAACTGGGTGACTGTGAGGCGGCATAATGGCAAGAACAAACACCACTCTTCCGTTCCGATTAGAACATCAAACAGGTTCTCCCCACTCAGTGACGCACCCACTGAGAATCCTGTTGAAAGTGCCCTAGTAATTGGCGATTCTATTACACGGAACGTGAAAATAGAGACACCAGCCACCATAGTCACATGTTTGCCGGGGGCCAGAGCACCTGACATCAAAGCAAATTTAAAAGTGCTGGCTAATGCTAAACGTAAATATTCTAAAATCATTATCCACGTCGGCACAAATGATGTTCGACTTCGCCAGTCGGAGATCACTAAAATTAACATTAAAGAGGTGTGTGAACTCGCAAATTCAATGTCAGCAAAAGTAATTTGTTCTGGCCCTCTTCCTGTTCGTCGGAGTGATGAGATAGTTAGCAGGTTATCATCACTCAATGGCTGGCTGTCTAAGTGGTGTGCGCAGAATAATATAGGTTTCATAGACAATTGGAAAAGCTTTTGGGGCAGACCTGATCTGTTGAAAAGAGATGGTATTCATCCCTCCCGGGATGGTGCTGCTTTTCTCTCTAGAAATTTGGCAAATAGTCTTAGAGCTGAAACATGACAAACCAGGGCCCAGATCAGGACGCAGACAAACTGGCTAAACCGACCGTCTGCTAGCCGCCTCACGTCACAGAACTCAGATAATTCACAGCACATAGAAACACTTTTACCTAGATATTATCACATAGAGACTGTGTCTGTACCTCGAACTAGTAAATACAAAAAACTTCCAAAACCTTTTAAGGGTAAAAATTTAATTGATGTTCAAAAAATGAAAATCACAGATAAATCAGATAAACAAATGATAAAGCTTGGGTTACTGAATATTAGATCTATTTCTTCAAAAGCACTTATTGTAAATGAAATTATCACAGACAATAAACTAGACTTGCTGTGTTTGACAGAAACCTGGCTAAAACCAGACGATTACATTACTTTAAATGAATCTAGTCCTCAAGGTTATGATTATCGACACAATCCTCGACAGAAAGGCAAAGGGGGAGGTGTTGCTGTAATTTATAGTAATATATTCAGAATCATTCAAAAGAATTTCAAATATAATTCCTTTGAAGTGATGGTGCTTTATGTAACATTATGTAAGTTGACATTTGTGCTGGCTACTGTATACAGGCCACCAGGGCACCATACTGACTTTATCAAAGAATTTGCTGAGTTTCTATCAGAGTTAGTACTGGCTGCGGATAAAGTCCTTGTTGTTGGTGATTTTAATATCCATGTAGATAATAATAAAGACGCATTTGGATTGGCATTTGCAGATATTTTAAACTCTATTGGAGTTAAACAACACGTGTCAGGACCCACTCATTGTCGTAATCATACCCTAGATCTAATACTGTCGCATGGAATAGATATTGATGCTGTTGAAATTCTACAGCAGAGCGATGATATATCAGATCATTATTTAGTCTCGTGTATAATACAATTAGCCAAGGCTACAAAACCACCACCCAGCCATAAATATTGTAGAACAATCACGTCTGCCACTAAAGATTGCTTTATAAATAATCTCCCCGAGCAGTTTCATCGCCTTAGTATACCTGACAACTTAGAAGAACTCGATGCTGCAACAGAAACTATTGGCTCTCTCTTTTCCAGCACATTAGATGCGGTCGCTCCTTTACGTCTAAAGAAGATTAAGGAAACTAATCCAACGCCGTGGTATGATGAGCACACTCGGGCTCTAAAACGAGCTGTTAGAAAAGCTGAACGTAGTTGGAAGAAAACAAAACTAGAAGTTTTTCGCCTTTCGTGGAAAGAAAAAATGATTGAGTACAGAACAGCCATAAGAAATGCTAGATCTACTTATTTTTCAAATCTCTTAATAGAAAACAAACATAATCCTAGGTATTTATTTGACACAGTGGCTAAATTAACTAGAAACAGAGATTCAACTGCTGACGTTTCCATAGAGCACAGCAGTAATGACTTTATGAACTTCTTTACTTGCAAGATTGATAATATTAGAGAGAAAATTATAAACATGCAACCGTCTACAGTTTCTCTTCAGACAGTGCACTGTAGTGTCCCTGAGGTAAAACTAGAATCATTCGCCGCTATAGGAGAGGAAGAATTATCTAAACTTATCAAATCATCAAAATCAACGACATGTATGTTAGACCCAATGCCGACTAAACTACTGAAAGAAATGCTTCCAGAGGTCGTAGGTCCACTTCTTGATATAATTAATTCATCATTAACACTAGGACACGTGCCAAAAACCTTTAAGCAGGCTATTATCAAACCTCTTATTAAAAAACCTCAACTAGATCCGAGAGATTTAGTAAATTACAGGCCAATCTCGAATCTACCTTTTCTGTCAAAGATACTAGAAAAGGCAGTTTCAACACAACTGTGTTCCTTTTTAGAAAGAAATGGAATATGTGAGGATTTCCAGTCAGGATTTAGACCATACCATAGTACTGAGACTGCTCTCGTTAGAGTTACAAACGATCTACTCCTATCATCCGATCGTGGCTGTATTTCTCTATTAGTGTTATTAGATCTCAGTGCTGCTTTTGACACTATCGATCACAACATTCTTCTAAAAAGACTTGAAAACTATATTGGCATTAGTGGAATTGCTTTGGCATGGTTCAAATCATACTTATCTGACCGTTATCAGTCTGTGGTAGTTAATGAAGAGATGTCGTATCGATCACAGGTTAAATATGGGGTACCACAAGGCTCAGTATTAGGACCGTTGCTTTTCACTCTGTACATGCTGCCCTTAGGAGAGATAATTAGGAAGCATGGTGTTAGTTTTCACTGCTACGCTGACGATACTCAGCTCTATATTTCCTCGCGCCCTGACGAAACCTACAAATTCACAAAACTAACAGAATGCATAGCTGACATTAAAAACTGGATGACAAGAAATTTCTTATTATTAAATTCAGAAAAAACTGATTTCCTAATCTTTGGACCAAAAACTTCCTCACGAAAAAACCTTGAATACTCTCTAACACTTGACGGGTGCTCCATTAAACCTTCGTCCTCAGTTAGGAACCTGGGTGTGCTCTTTGATACCAATCTTTCATTTGAAAGTCATGTTTCTAGTATCTGTAAAACCGCCTTCTTCCATCTAAAAAATATATCTAAATTACGACATATGCTCTCAATGACAAATGCGGAACAGTTGGTTCATGCATTCATGACCTCAAGACTAGATTATTGTAACGCTCTACTGGGTGGTTGTTCTGCTCGGCTTTTAAACAAACTACAGTTGGTTCAAAATGCGGCAGCTAGAGTTCTTACTAGAACCAGAAAATATGACCATATTAGCCCAGTTCTGTCAACATTACATTGGCTCCCTATTAAACATCGTATAGATTTTAAAATCTTGCTACTTACTTATAAAGCTCTAAATGGTTTAGCTCCCCAGTACCTAAGTGAGCTCTTAATGCATTATAGTCCTTCACGTTTATTGCGATCTCAGAATTTAGGCCAGTTGATAATACCCAGAATATCAAAATCAACTGAAGGCGGCAGATCATTTTCCTATTTAGCACCTAAACTCTGGAACAATCTTCCTAGCATTGTTCGGGAAGCAGACACACTCTGTCAGTTTAAATCTAGACTAAAAACACATCTCTTTGCTCTTGCATACACATAACACATTATCAATACATTAACATTTTTCAAATCCGTTAAAGGATTGTTACGCTGCAATAATTAGGTCGGCCGGAACCGAGAACATTTCCTATAACACTAGATATACCTGTACATCAGAACAAGAATGGCATCTACGCTAATATCTGTCTCTCTGCTTATCCTGAGGTTTGCCGGGTGCTGGATCCAGGCCGTATCCAGGTCAGATGGAGAACCTGCGTCTGGACCTGACCACAACATAGCCCAGGATCCCCGTATCCGCTTACATATATTTATATATAATCGATTTTTAATCTCTATAATAAAAATGTACAATTCAGATTTTGATCTCCATATACATTTACATATATATATCTTCCAAGGGGTTTTTTCCCTCCTAGGACTTTTTTCCCAGTGCTAGCACGCTGGGTTTTTCTCCTAGGGGGTTTTTTCCACCCCTGGAAGTCAGCCGACATTGGCTTAATGTAGCACCATCTTGTATATGTTACATATTACCACGCTTGTTTGTACAGTTTTAACCACTTCCCTTTTTTTCTGTGCTTCTAATATGTAAAGCTGCTTTGAAACAATTACCAATTGTAAAAGCGCTATATAAATAAATTTGACTTGACTTGACTTGACTATAAGGGAAGTTCGTCAATGCCTTCATATCTGTACTCCTTAGAGAAAAACAATTTATGCATATCAACAACTCCTTCCACCAATGTAAAATGAAATAGAGAGACAACAACTTCAAACAACTTTAACAACTTCAAATATTTATTTTCTGAATGAAAAATATAGTTGTTTACAATGGGATATAATTTAGCTCTTCTGACAGCTGTACATCATCAGAACACGCACTCATGACGACGGCGGCAAATTTAATGTGGTTAAAAGTTAAT
The DNA here is from genome assembly GCF_024489055.1 of Chanodichthys erythropterus. Taxonomy (NCBI): domain Eukaryota; kingdom Metazoa; phylum Chordata; class Actinopteri; order Cypriniformes; family Xenocyprididae; genus Chanodichthys; species Chanodichthys erythropterus. Next base: position 37,463,659 of record NC_090238.1, on the reverse strand, counting down.
AACACTTAAAATCAGCAATATAAACAGTATCTGCTATTAATATACATGTATTCCAAAAAAGCAGCTCTGGGAAGGGCTTTAACAGTCCAGTTTTTAGCTTTGTTCATAAATTGTCTTGAATTTCCGTTTTCCAGTTCAGATGAACACTGATCCCGGTCCGCTCGCATAGTAACATGAGCAAACCTCGCAGCAGTTTGCCTAAATCTAGAGCAATAAAACTCAACATGAATTATGAAAAGGACATTGTGCTTTTACAACCATTTACTCCAAAACACTTAAATGACTTTTACCTCATAGAGTACTGACGGATAAATGTCGATTTCAAGCCATCGTGTTGATGGAGGAACTCGACTAGTAGATATGTTCAGATCAATTTAAGCTTTAGAGGTTTTAGTTCATTTATGAAGTGATATTCAGAATTCAGATGCACAATATAATGGTGAAACAAAGTGATTGTCCTTCACAAACAAACAAACAAACAAACAACAAAAAAAAAAACAGCAAAAACAAGGAAATTGCTATTGTTTTACGCACCATTCAGAGCTTTAGAGTGAATTTCCGGTCATATTTCAGCCCAAAATCAAAAGGAAAAATATAATATTATAATTATTTAATATATAAAGTATATTTTGGGACAATTAAACGTTTTTGCAACATTTTTATAATCACGCATATTCATGTGAAAAAATCTTATCCGGTAAAGCATCCAATTCAGTGCACTTAACCCTTGTTTTTTTTCAGTTGTTTTGTTTTTGATAATTTTTCATGTGTTAATGCCAACTGCATAAAATTTGGCAAAGGTGTGTATTTTTATTGGAATTGTTCTATTTCACCCTCATTTCCTTTAATAAATCTATTTTACACTAGTAACACAAAATAATTCCTCTCGGGACCTTAAGGACAAAAATGTCTCCACTGAAACTGCAATTTTTAATCCCAGGGTCATTTAACTATAAAATGAAGCAGTCTTTGTTAATAGGCTTTAATTCTGTTGGCAAGGCTTCAAAATTTACATTTTTAATTACCAGATTTTCTCAGGTTTCTCGCTTTATTCCTGTTTTCTGCTTCTGCATATCACAGAGCCAGTTGGATAAATTATGCAGTTTTAAATTATGCAATATTTAAATGTGTGTAATAAAAAAAAAAAAAAAACTGTGTGTGTGTGTAATATTTGAGAGAGAAAAACTCTACTGCTTGTGTGCACCAGTGGAGTTTTGCTGGTATCTAATGGGGAAAATGTGATACTGCGCCCGAACAAAATCTTATTGAAAGAGATGATATCCTCAAATTTGGAACACAACTTGTTTAGATTTATGGCTTTGATTTTCTAGCAGTTTTAGAGTTCAATATGTTTCATAAAATATGTATTTTATATAAAATAATGTTCATAAATCATTTTCAGAAACTTATTTTATTTTTTTTTACATCAACAATAATCTGCCATGGGTCTCCTTTAAAATGAGACCAAGCTTAAGTCTGTGCTCCCAAGCTTCAAATTTTGATGACCGTTTTTTGACACGGACATTTTTGTCCACTATGGACCTTGTGTAACTTTTTTTAATTGATGCACAAGGGTTACAATTTTTTTGCATGTTTTTTTTTTTTTAAGCGAAATATGACCTGGATAACTTTTTTTTGAAATTCACCCATGGCAAAATTTCTGCACAGAAACACTGGATACTTTCAATAAACTGCCATAGTGAATGTTTGAATGGGACACTGCAGGTACGTTTGGGTTTAAGAACAGCACCATTATGGTGGAATGTAACATCAATCCTCGCTTTTTACAATGCAGATTGTGTCAAAGCAGCTTTACATTGATAACTGGTACATAATTTGGCTGCTCAGCAGCTCTTAATGTGTCAATGCAGGCAGATCAGAAGCACTGTTGAATAAATGTCAAGAATACTATTGAATATCAAATGTCAAGTGTCCCCAACTATGCAAGCCAAAGGCGACAGCGGCAAAGAACACAAACTACAAACAAGTGGCAAATAGGTGTTAAAATGGAGAGAAAAAAAAACCTTGGGAGAAACCAGGCTTAGTCGGGGGGCCAGTTCTCCTCTGGTGAACAGTGCTTTGTTACAATCAGGTTGCTATCATAAGTCTGACAGGATCGCAACAAAGTATTTATTTCAGAAAGTGGTGACATGTGCATTACGTCAGAACCTGTAAGACTAAGTCGCTGCTTGTTTTCCTATAGGGTTTTATAATGGGGTTTTTCAATGAGTAAATAAAGCCTTTGCTCAACTTGACAAACAGTTTCACAATGTACACACGCGTGTGCCAAACTGCCTTACCTAGTTTTTTTTTATTAAATTAACCGCTTCAAAAATTCACTTTTCCACTAGGACACAAATCAGTATAGTGTAATTTAATGTGGCTAGCCCCCTTATCAGTGCCCCGACTACTGAATTAGGGAGCTGAATGAGAAATACAAGGGATATACCAGGACTGAAAACCTCTGCATTAGCAAGTGAGAACTCACTAGAATGCTTTAATCCATGTTCTTTCCCAATTTCCCCCATCAAGAAACTGACAGCTTCTATCATGGACAAGCTGTCATCTACAAAGCCCCAGAGATCAAATTATAGTCCAGTCATAAATATTTATGACTACAGATCAGAAACAACTTGGTTTTGTACAGCCACTAGGGCTCAATGTGATCAAGCTTCAGTGGAAGTTGTTTAAAGAACAATATCTTAAAGATGCCTATAGAGTAGTTTAAACTCCTGACCTGCAAAGGTTCAGTAGGAGAGTTTCACATTGGCAGAATGAGGAAACAGTTGAGTCAAAAGCAGTTAACCCAGACATGAAGCAAAATGACTAGTCAGGTACATGCAAGGATCAATGTCAGATTTATTGAGAAACAGCCTTTTGCTCTTGAACCATTACAGGACCAAGTGATGCCTTGCCTTCCCACTGAATGCCTAGAAGAAAACCAAAACAAGTTTGAGGACTTGAAAGTCAAGAGCAACCTTAGGAAGTGCAGAAGCTACCAACCTCCATAGGGAGAAGCAGCAAATCCACCATCAGGACCACATGTAGAGTCACAGCAACCACAAACTTGGTTGTTTCCATCAGCAGCAAACCACCTGTAACAGTAGACATGCCAGCTTCAACATGAGCAAAGTCAACTTCGAAGTCAAAGACCTAAAGTCAAAAGTTAAGAGGGTGAGATGTACCCATTAGCGAAGGAACAGGATTTGCGCTGAGCATCACTTGGTACAGAAGCAATAGTGGCCTTCAGAATACAGGTTATGTAGATCTGCAAAGGATGACAGAAGTCACAAAAAAAAAAAAAAAAAAGCTTGGAAGAAAAGTCAATCTCACTCATATTCTTAGTACATACAGAAGGACTGGAGCCCTCCTGGAACACAAACGCCTCCAGCTGGAACTGGATCTTGTCTTCCTGGGACCGAGGCATGAAGCGGGAGCTGGAAGCTGTAGCCTTGGCATCCACAAAACACCTGAGAAGTGGTTACAAAGAACTCATGAATATAAACTGTATCAAGCAACTTGACCTAACCAATGACTGACAGCGTTACAAAAGAGTCCTATAGAATCAAGTGCCATGACCTTACCCGTGATTCTCAATGAAGGAATATCTCGGAAGGGAGTTCACATCTGGTCCTTGAGTGGCCACACAGCTGTCCACAAACACACGCAGAGGCACATGATTGTACACCTTCACAGACGCCTCAACGTTAATAACGCCACCCAGAAAGTAAGAGTTTGAAGGCCTCTGATAGGACCAGTCATCTACAAAAAAAAAAAAAAGGAACATTTTAGGCAGAGCCACAATCACAAGGTTAGATATAAACCTGTACTAACCCATCATGAGCTTCAGGGAGAACAGCAAGACTTCTTCACCAACCTCCGTTGAAGCATAAGGGACCCATGTTGGCCTCAAGGCATCACTGCTTACATTTTGAAGTCTGTGGTTCATGAAAGTAAATGTTAAATGGTCTCAAAGCTGCACAAGCAGCATGCAGAAAGTCAAAAGACTGCTTACCTTTGATAATGGCATTGAATACCAACAACTGCATCATCAGCCCGTGTGATTGGAGTACCAGCAAGTGCCTCAGGGGTGTAGGTGAGAGAGAAGGTGTAGACAAGCTCATCCTCATTCATCTGTAAAAAAAAAAAAAAGTTGGGGTTACCAAGATCACCCCAAAGATGGTGTACTGATAGGACTTCGTCTCAGCTGCCCTGGCACTGCAACAATTGAACAGACTTTCCTTGAAAGACTTTGGCTATCCTCTGCCACAAACAACCCATTAGGATTAAAAAGTTCTTACCATCTGCACGCTGTTGCAGTCCTGTAGTTCATACTCAAAGATGAGCACCCTAGATGCAGAGTCCTGACCAACAACAGGACATCCACCTAGAGACAGACCAGTTGGCTGGATCAACTGACCATTGCTGAACAAGTCCTGCTGGACCTCTACAAGTACCCGGTTCTCACTGCATTGAACAGCGACACTGCTGGGAGTCACAGGTTGCCTCAACTGGAAGTCCACTGCCAACTCTCTCTGCACCTCAGGAACAACGGGATACTTCCAATCCAAAGGCTTCACTGGACCCTCCAACAGCTGCTTCTCTTGAAGGCCAAAAGGATCCTGTGCAAGGTGTCTTGAGACAGAACTCAGAGGACTCTGAAACTGAGAAGCCACTTGCAAAGGGTTCCAGAGCCCTAGAGGAGAACGGGCAGGACTGTTGGAAGCTGGATCTGATTTTGGCCTCATGCTTCTTGGACTTTGACTGTACCTCAAACTTCCCCATGCATCAGACAAATCAAATGCAACAAGCACAACCACCACTAACACACCTTGCAGAAGCTCCATTCTAACAAACATTAACACAAATGCCACAACACACACCAGTGCTTGGCCTGGCCATTTTGTACAGCTTTGAATAAAGGTGGCTCCTCCCCTTTTAGCTTAATTGATTACCTTTGATTCTCCCCTGGACTTGTAGAGTTTATGCATTAGCAAATGAGAACGTTCTATAATGTCATTTATAGGGACATTGAAATGCTTCCCTTAACGTGTCTTAGTCAGGGTGTGAATTACACAGCGGCCTTCAGGGGGTCAGAGAGTAAGGGCAAAAACAAACAAACAAACAAACAAACAAACAAACAAACAAACAAACAAACAAACAAACAAACAGAAAAACCCTTTTGTCTATTGTTAATGTTGGTTCATGTTAGTTCTCAATGATGCTACATAACTGTTAGGGAGCTGGAAAAGGATTGTATTCTAAGGTGATTCTAATGTCTCTAGCCTTCCTCTTGGTGTGTCGATCAGAACACAGGAATGGATCAAGGCAATCAGATTAAATCAAAGGGGGTTTATTGAACACTGAAGATGTACATGAGTGGGAGGTGGAGAATTTGTGGGTAGATGTGTGGTACTACAATGAAACATAAATAAAGAAATAATCAACATAACATGTCTTGACTGTTATATAAATTAAAATCACATTACACATCAAATTCCACCATAAATGTTATAGTATGCATAACTACAGTATAGAGTATTAATTTTCAGTGGAAGAATACTATGCAGTATGGCGCTGACATCATTTATGTAAACATAATCGGCCCGTTGAAAGCGAAAGTGTTTGTATACTGGCAATAAATATTACCCAGCGCACTATACAGTACTCCCAAATACACTTGACATGAATAACATAGTAGCATTGTGACATTAACAAACATATACAGAACAGGGAGGAGATATCACTATCTGCAATGATATAATCGTGAACACACAGCGAGTGAATGCGCCAAATGCGCCAAGTGCGCTAGTTTGCTTTAACACTGTTCATTCAGATCAACTCAATAATAACGGAGAAACGCAAAATTGACCCCTAATCAAATACTATGATTAATAAAGATCATCCAATGATTAGAATAGGTACTCACAATCAGTCATAGACGCACACAATAGCACACAAATTGAGGTTATTTCTCTCAGTCTCAGGCAAGTTAGTCTCCCGCTTCAGCTGGCTGCGTCATAGATAGATGATTGACAGGTCAGCCAAGTCCCGCCTTTCCAACATTGCCGCCCCCAAATTTACTCGTAAATTTGTTTTCTGTTGGAAACTAATTCAGGCTTTTTGTTGATTGTTTTCACTTCCAGGATGCTGATCCTCTTCAGGAATTTCAGGAAGCACAATCAGACGAGCTATAGGCCTAGTATATGTTCGGTCTTTTATCTGTATCTCTGCAATTCTAACATGGCCATCTGCTCCTGGAAAAACCTTTGTAACTCTACCAATGTGCCATAAGGACCGAGGTACCTGGGGGTCAACTAACATGACTACGGAACCAGGCTCAATGTCAGGTGATGGTCTTTGCCACTTTCCCCTTGTCTGCATTGCCAGTAGGTAGTGCCTTATGAATGCAGTCCAGAATCTGTCGGCTAATACCTGCGAGTGCCTCCATCGCCTCTTGGTAAGGATTTCGGTCTCTGGATACACCACCTGGGGTAAGGAACCGTCGGGCCGCCCCATCAGCAGGCAGTTGGGGGTAACAGGATCCGGATCAGCTAGATCTGCTGAGACATATCCTAGAGGTTTGGAATTTAGGATGGCTTCGATCTCGATCAGAACTTCTCGAAAGAACTTCTTCGGACACTGTTTCTGAGCCTAGTGTTGTACGAAGGGCAGACTTTATCGACCGGATCTCCCTCTCCCACGCACCTCCAAAATGTGGAGAGGCCGGAGGATTAAAGTGGAAACTGATCCGTTGCTTGGCTAACAGCTGTTGTAAGTCTAGACTGAGTTGGCGGAAGCTTTCCCGGAGTTCTGTCTCTCCACCTCGAAAATTTGTACCCTGATCAGAGTACAGTTCTGCTGGCTTGCCCCGTCGACCAATAAACCTTCTCAGGGCCATTAGGAAGGAGTCACTTTCCATGGAGGTTAGCACTTCTATGTGCACAGCACGGGTGGTGAGACACTTGAATAGGAGGCCCCATCTCTTTTCTGTCCGGCGTCCCAATTTCACCACAAAAGGCCCAAAACAGTCCATTCCTGCTGAATAGAATGCAGGTTTATACAGTCTGAGTCTCGGAGGGGGAAGATCAACCATCTGCTGTGTTGCTGGCTTTGACCGCCACTTACAACATTCAAGGCATGCCCTTTGGTGCTTCTTAATTGCCTCCCTGCCTCTCAGAATCCACACTCTCCTACGGAGCTCAGCAAACACTCGCTCCGGTCCTGGGTGATGGAGTCGAGAATCGTAGTCCTTGATGAGCAGCTGAGTGTCTGGATGGTGGGAGTCGAGTACGATAGGATGCACAGTAGCTGCGTCAAGGGCTTCCACCCGCCTCAGACGTCCTCCGACTCGAATGAGTTGGTTTTCTGAGTCAAATTCCGGAGAAAGACACAGCAACCGACTGTTAGAGCGAACTGGCTTGTTGGATTTCAGCAGCTGGAAATCCTCTGGGAAACTTTCCATCTGTATCCTTCTCAGGACAACAGTCTCTGCCTCTCTGTAGGTAATTGCTGGAGGGGATTCATCTTGGGCGGCCGCCCCATGCAGCTCCTGCGCAACTGCCTCCACCAAATCCTCCCAGTTGTTGTATTTCTTTCCACTTGAAATTAATGGTACAGTGATAGTTATCCCACAGAAGATCTTTCCTTTAAGCTCAGATGTATCTTCCAAGTCAGAAAAGTATGAGGTGGGGTGAGAGGGCCACTCCTCCTGAGGTTGCAATAGGAACATCGGACCTTGAAGCCACCTGTTGGGGCCTATAAGGTCTTGCAGCTTCTTGCCCCGAGTCAGGTCATCAGCAGGGTTTCTCTCTGAATTTATGTATCGCCATGCTTTCCTGTCTGTCAGCTCCTGAATCTCCGAAACCCGGGTGCCTACAAAGACTTTGTATCGACAGGAATCGGAAAGGAGCCAGTGGAGGACAATAGTGGAGTCAGTCCAGTATATGACCTTGTCCAACTTAAGAGTGAGCTCAGTTGTAAGCAACTTCGCCAACTGTGCCCCTATCAAGGCGGCGCAGAGCTCAAGCCTCGGTATTGACTGCTGTTTCCGTGGGGCCACTTTAGACCGTGCTAGAAGAAAGGCAAGGTGGAGATCCCCCTGGCAACCTTCTGATCGCAGGTAGGCAACAGCCCCATAAGCTTTCTCGGAGGCATCACTAAAAATGTGAATTTCTCGTCGTACATTGGAATTATCCATATAGGAAGGGTTATAGCACCTAGGGAGGGTTACCTGCGGTTGATATTTAAGCTCTTCCTCCCAGTCCATCCATGCCTGCCGGAGCTCGCCAGGGAGTTGTGGATCATCCCAATCCCGATGGTTTACCCAAAGCTGCTGAACGATCACCTTGGCTCGGGTAGTATATGGAAGGATGAATCCAAGGGGGTCGTACTGACTTGCCAGCACTCGGTAGATGCTCTGCATCGTCAAGGCATTGTAAGTGATCGGTCTGTGTTTGAACCCAAGATGGTCCAGCTCGCAGTGCCAGCTCAGGCCCAAGGTTGACTCTCGTGGGTCAGCTTTGTCTTGAGAGAGCCACAACTCCAGTTTAGAGGATCTGGCTTCAGTAGGTAGGTGACTGACAACTTCCACAACATTACTGGCCCACTGCCGGATGTCAAAACCACTAGAGGATAAGAGGGCACGTAACTTATCCACTAATAGACGTGCTTCTTGGACAGAACTCAAACTTTGTAGACAGTTGTCCACATAAAAGCATCGGTCCACAGAGAATCTTACATCCTCATCAGGAGTACTGTGCAACGCCACATGTCGCTGAAGGGCAAAGGACGCGCAGCAGGGGCTGCACGTAGTCCCGAAGGGAAGGACTTGCCACTCATACGTATCTGGAGGGTCATCCCGACGTAGGTCACGCCAGAGGAAGCGTAGAAGTGGTCTGTCCTCAGGCAGTAGCAGGACCTGATGAAACATCCCGCGTATATCCCCACTTATGGCCACACAATGTTCCCTGAACCGCAGGAGGACACCCAGAAGAGAGGGGCTTAGAACTGGACCTGGTAGTAAGCAGTTATTAAGGTTCAGTCCTTCATACTCAAAGGAACAGTTAAAAACTAGGCGGTTCTTACCATTGTGAGTGATCATGTGGTGTGGGATATACCACTTCTCTCCTGTGGTTCCCTCTCCTTCGGTCTGCAACTTGATGGCAGCACCAGTAATCTCCAGCTTCTTTATCTCAGACTTATACACCTCCAACTTCTCTGGTGACTGAGCAAGACGACGCTCCATGCCTCTGAGACTAGGCATCACTGCTTCCTTCGGAGCGCAAAAGAAGGGGAAATCCTTCCTACGCAATAACGGTGTTGCATATCGGAGGATTCCGTTCACCTCGACTCGGGTGGTCTTGGCTTCCAAGAGACTGATAGCCTCTCGATCCTCTTTAGATCGGGTAGCTTGCTTCTCACAGCGGTACGGTAAGACATCAATCTGCCACAGCCGTTCAACATCCCTCTTCAACTCAAGCTCAGCAGGGGTGAGGGACAAAAAGAAGCACTGTTGTGGTGACAGCTGATCTTTCAAAAGCCTTACCGGACCCTGTAATGTCCAGCCGAGCCTTGTCTGAATAGCAGCTGGTCCTCCGGAGGGTCCCAGCCGAACAGGGGATATAGGAGTAATGAGGTGAGTATTGTCAGATCCAATAAGCAGTAAGGGACTCACATCCTCAAAAGACTGCAGGGGGAGGTTCTTCAAGTGCTGATACTTCTCCAGGATACTCAGTGGGTAAGAATGATCTGCTAAACCGAGTCGTTCGGCAGTAAAGGCAGCTGAAATTGAGTAGATCTTCTGTGGCTGAGTCACAGGAGAAATCTGGAAGGAGGCTGAGGCTCCAGTAACTGTTTGCACTTCCTGGCAGATAGTACGCAGAGCTAAGCTCTCCACTGTACCGTGAATTCCAAGCTTGGTGGCTGCAGGTGAAAGAAGAATGGTCCTTTCGGATCCATCATCGAGGACAGCATAGGTATCAAGTGTCTTGTCCTTGTGACGAAGCAGCACTCTAACGACCTTCAGCAGAACTTTCCGGCATCCTGCCGGTCTATCGAGATACAGAGTCTCAGTTGTTGAGTTAACCAAACAAGAACCTCCCATCGCGGGCTTAGAGTTTACTTCATGGAGGATCTGCAGGTGTCTGCCTTTACAGATATTGCATGGCTTTTTAAGTGTACACTTGGCTGCCTGGTGGGTGCGCCCACAGCGCCAGCAGCGGTGATTTGTCTGTATCCAATCTGTGATCTGCTGTTTGTTGAAGGACTTGAAGGTAGGGCACTGGCTGAGATAATGATCGTATTTATCACAATATGGACAGAAGGCTTTGGACTGTGCAATATGAATGCTGTGGGTAACTGAAGGAACTGAAGCAGGTCCAGTAGGTAGTTTGGAGAGTCCCTCATCTGCACCATGAAGCACAGTAGCTGAACGTCCTGTAGGATTCACAGATCTTCCTCGCTCAGGCTTCTGCTCTACCCTTCGCCGACGGTCAGAAATTTGATTTTCACAGCTCTGGCACCATGCTTCATATTGTAACCATTCAGAGAAGTCCAGGAGGTTATACACTGAGCCTGGGCGACGAAACATGTGTCTCCTGAACTCTGACCTCATTTCAGAAGGTAATTTGCTTAGAAGCCTTTCCACATGCGAACCACATCTCAGTTCTGCTTGCCCTTCATGGCCTAAAGTCTCCGGCATACCGACAAGGGATCTAATTTGCAATGCGAACTTGTCGAAGGCTGCAGTGTCTCCTCGTCGAATGTCAGGTGCATCCATCACCTTAGCTATCCTTCTCAGAGCTATTTTATAAGGTTGCCCAAACCTCTCAGTCAGAGCAGCCATGGTATCAGTATAAGGGAAAGATGAGTTGAGATAAGAGTCGGCTACAAGGCGGGCTTCATCTAACCTCAGGTGATCCATCAGTATTTGATAGCGGAAGAGCTCAGTAGCATCAGGAGGTAAAAGGTTCTCAAGAGCAATCTTCAGTCTGGTGAACTCACTAGGGTCACCTGTGATGAAGTCTGGAATGGTCGGGGTAGGACCACGGTAGGTACTCTCTCGCTCATCTGGATGCAGGGTGGAAGCTCTGTGTGTAGGTGTCAGATACCAAGGTCTCTGTGGCTCATATCTATCATCAGGCTGAAAGCGGTGAACAGCCCTGCCTGGCCCAAGCTTATGCTCTGCATACCTGCGTGGATCATAGGCCTGAGTGCTATACTCAGGAAGGGAAGAAGCAACTCTGTGAGGTGTAGCGGGGATAGATTCATCTGGATAACCAGTAAACGGGAAGTCAGGATGAATCGTAGGGTTGACTGTCTTCGGAACTTCCTGTTTAGTGGGTAGTGTAGTCTGTATGTGATCTCGCATTACTTGAAGGTCACTGAGCATCCTTCCCAGGAAATCAACCAGCACATGCTCTCTTAAAGGCTCCTCAACACTCCTCTCTGACAAATTAGGTAGTTTTGAACGACCTCTATAGTCCACAGTCTGCTTTGGGATAGGTAACGAACTATAATCCCCTCCCTTGGGAAACAGATCTGATCTCACTGGCGCAGCCACTGTACTGGTCATCTGCAATGGCTGCCTGGAGGTAGATAAATGGGGAAGTGGCGTTGGAAGAGAACCAGAGTGCAATATAGGCTGAGAAGGCTGGTGTGGTATGTTACCGATGGTTGGTGGAGGCGATTGAATCTCATTCTCCTCCCAAGGCCGGTGATATGGTGAAGACAGAGAGGGATGATTAGGGGGCGCAGGTGTGCTAGACTGTGTTGGTAATCCAACTTGCCTTCTATCATAGTAATGCTCCATGTCAAAAGCAGCCGGTGACCACTCATCCACTACATTCCAGGAATACTGACTCACAGGACTAGAGGCTCTCTCTGAGGGTGAGGGAAAAAACCCAGCAGCCTCTGATAAATGACATCGCTGTGGCTCCTCTGCAGCATGAGGCATCATTGGCTGACCGACCTGTTTACGTCGTGTGGCTGTGAGGTCGTAATCCTCAAGATAGGTGGGTGGGCGAACATGGCGTTGAGGTCTGCCACCATCTGCATTTACCCCTTCTGACTGCATATTCACATTGATAAATCCTCTTATCCAAGAGCAATGGCTGATATCCGGCTCGAAGGACCAAATTTGTTAGGGAGCTGGAAAAGGATTGTATTCTAAGGTGATTCTAATGTCTCTAGCCTTCCTCTTGGTGTGTCGATCAGAACACAGGAATGGATCAAGGCAATCAGATTAAATCAAAGGGGGTTTATTGAACACTGAAGATGTACATGAGTGGGAGGTGGAGAATTTGTGGGTAGATGTGTGGTACTACAATGAAACATAAATAAAGAAATAATCAACATAACATGTCTTGACTGTTATATAAATTAAAATCACATTACACATCAAATTCCACCATAAATGTTATAGTATGCATAACTACAGTATAGAGTATTAATTTTCAGTGGAAGAATACTATGCAGTATGGCGCTGACATCATTTATGTAAACATAATCGGCCCGTTGAAACCGAAAGTGTTTGTTTACTGGCAATAAATATTACCCAGCGCACTATACAGTACTCCCAAATACACTTGACATGAATAACATAGTAGCATTGTGACATTAACAAACATATACAGAACAGGGAGGAGATATCACTATCTGCAATGATATAATCGTGAACACACAGCGCGTGAACGCGCCAAAAGCGCCAAGTGCGCTAGTTTGCTTTAACACTGTTCATTCAGATCAACTCAATAATAACGGAGAAACGCAAAATTGACCCCTAATCAAATACTATGATTAATAAAGATCATCCAATGATTAGAATAGGTACTCACAATCAGTCATAGACGCACACAATAGCACACAAATTGAGGTTATTTCTCTCAGTCTCAGGCAAGTTAGTCTCCCGCTTCAGCTGGCTGCGTCATAGATAGATGATTGACAGGTGAGCCAAGTCCCGCCTTTCCAACAATAACTTTATTTTAACAACATATAAAAACTGGCATTTGTGGAAATTTACATAAGCCAAAACTTTAAAAGGGCTTTAAAAGTATTTTTAGGCCTAGTTCATGTTAAATATAGTGGAGGATAGTGTTAAAGGCTACACAACCTTATTAAACTGTTCCAGGTACATTAAACATACTAATGCTTACATGGAGAGACTATCATGCACTTTCCCAACTAATCTTAAACTAATTATAAAAGCCATCTTCGTTCTCTTTATATGGAACATTTTCCTTATGGTAATTCTGAAAGAAAACGCGCTGGGTTTCTATAGTTCTGTTGCTATAGTAATGAGCGCAACTTTAACGCGCATCTGATTGATAAACCGCGCGCTCTTATGTGAGTGTTCTTAATGTTGTAGTTATTTCAGCAGTTTCCTCGCACATTCAGTTTAATGACAGTAAGTTCATCATTTCATTTATCATTCATTGAACTGTGCGTATGCATTTAGACACTTACATTATGTGTTTGCTCCGATCATGCAATAAATGAAACTGCTCAGGTAATGTCAATGAACCATTTCCGACTTTTCCACGCAATAAAAGCGTTTTATTTCAACAGTAGTGACGGCGCAATGACTTGGCAGCTTTATCAATGGCTTGAGCAGTCTGACTATTGTTGTCTTAATAGAGAACTGTCCTATGCTCATGTGAACAGCAGTGGTCTTCCTGAGGAGAGCTCAAACGTGGGCTACGAACTGAGGGAATCCAGTTAGAGGCGGTAAAGAGTGCAGCGCGTGTCTGTGAAGGAGAGCTGTGAGGAAAGGCGCTAAATGACGGCGCACAACGTCTCCATCAATTCGCCTATGTAGTAATTTAATGTTTATATATTTTAAAGCACTGAATCACTATAGAATCTCGATTAATCCGATTCCCCATACGGTAAAAAAATATATTTTCAAATATATTTTTAAATATATTTCAAAATATACAAAAATTGGCCAAAAAATATATTCGCTATAAATATATTTTCACATATAAATATATTTTCTAAAAATATATTTTTTGGCCATTTTTTGTATATTTTTAAAAAATATATTTTCAAATATATTTATATAAATATATTTTCCTAAAATGTATTTTTTGGCCATTTTTTGTATATTTTTTAAAAATATATTTTCAAAATATATTTTACAAAAGCATTTAAAAATATATTTTGCCCTACATATATTTCAACCCAAGAAAATACATTCACATGTCACATTTGAAAAACTTTTATTTGTTGTCTATAACACATGAACATTTGAATAATAATCAGCAAGGAACATATTTTACAATGTTCAAAAAATTACAATATTCAAACAAATATAACTTTTTTGCTTTCAAGAAGTCTCAGTTTCCCCACGTCAAATCCTCAAAGCCTCTTTGGACACATTTGGAAATCTCTTCTTGACTGCGAGACAAAAATCTGTTATTTTTTTAACTTAATGTTTCTAGTAAATTTTCCTTTCACCAAGTATTGACTTACCATATATATGGCTGCCATGGTTTCCTCGTCAAGGGCACTTCTTCTGTCTCTACCACTGTACTCCTACAAAAGACAAAACACAATAACTGAACATCAGTACAGGTACAGAGGGCATGCACTTTGTCCTCTAACTAGTTTTGGATTTCCTGATATTTTTGTTTACACTGGAACTAAAACAATTACAGGTATACTGGATTTTAAAGATATTTAATGGGCATAGTTTTAGACAGTACAGTAAAGAAACTGATGATTGAGGAGAGGTCGAATTAGCCTTTCTTTACACTTCTGCATTGCATTTTCACTTTTACAAATGAAGGGATAGTGGAATATCACAAAGTCACTCAGTTAAGCTAACTTAACAAAGGGATATTTACCCTCATGCTGTTCCAGTTGATTATGACATTCTCTTTTTCTGTGGAATACAAACAGAGATATTTAGGAAAATAATCCATCTCTGTGTGTTCACGCAAGAAGGTCAAAAACCAAAGTGAACATGACGGTAATCCACATGACCTCAGTTGATTAATCAACTTCTTCTGAAGTGAAACAATAGGTGTGTTTTTGGAAAAATACTGTTACATTACAGATTTGCCAACTGTCCAATATGGGCTCAAAGTCAACATGTTGTAATTTGTGATGTGTTTTAAAGCTTGAGGAATCATTTGGATGTACAGACTTTAAAATATTAGTATTTTTCTAACACACACCTAGTGTTTCACTTCAACTAGGGTCATGTTGACTATTTCATGTTTATTACTGTGAAGCTGTTTTGTATAAAGTGCCACAGAAATGAAGATGACTTGACTATGAACATTATCCTGTACCTGTGACTTGTGGTTCTCCAGCACAATCGTTGGGATGGTGGGGCGGACAGCAAGTGGACAAGCGTCTTGACAGATGGGTTTTGACCCGCACCTGTTCCAGACAGAAACAGATATTAACACAAGTGCAGAGAACATATCAATTCATAAATTACACAAATAAAATAATATAATTTGCTTAACAGTGCTTAATTAAAAAGTGTCTCATCATTCTCACCTTGTTGCTTTTGCACAAACCGTCACTGCTTCTGCTACTGAAAATAAA
Source organism: Chanodichthys erythropterus (assembly GCF_024489055.1). Classification (NCBI taxonomy): domain Eukaryota; kingdom Metazoa; phylum Chordata; class Actinopteri; order Cypriniformes; family Xenocyprididae; genus Chanodichthys; species Chanodichthys erythropterus. The sequence continues at coordinate 37,448,101 of NC_090238.1, read as the reverse complement.
AAGTAGATTTTTTTTACAGTAATGAATGACACATGTAAACCTGTAAGTCGTGACAAATAAGCATCTTCTGTTACAAGCAACTTACTGAATCACTGGCTCAACTGGATAATCGAAAACAGCTTGTCATTCAGCAGAAAGTGAATAAAAATTATATTATAGTAAGGCTATATTAATAATGATAATAATAATAGTAGAAAAATTGAGCGGATGATATGCCATTAATGCCAAACCAGCATATGCCTGAAATTTAATAACGAGCAAATAACGTGTGCCTAATTAACAAGTTTAGTAAAACATTAAATTTAGCCAAAAAAAAAAAAAAACTTACGTTACAGGCCACTATCAGTGACAGGAGCATCATAGATCGACAACAGCAGGCAGCACGGTCTCCCAAACACTCTACAGCTGAAATTTAAAAAAAAAAATATTAAACATTTTTTGTGTGTAACGTTAGTTTTCACTAGTGTCCAAATTAAAAACAACTAACTTTAAAACGGAAATCTGAAAATATCAAATGAGTCTCATGTGAGCAAATAAACGGGGCATTAATTTGACAAATAAAGTTAAACAAAAACCTTGACAATAAAACATTATACATTCACAGTAGCAATGAACATTACATATGTGAAAAATGACGACTAAAAATAAAGTTATAACGTTAGCTCTTACCTTTTACTCCGAGAACTCCCGGTTGACTGACGACCGTTACAGTTCAAAATGATGCGCATGCGCAGTACTCCAAAAGTCCGTGAGCGCTGCTAGTGGTTTCCCATTCAAATTACGTCACAGTTAACATCGTACATCTAGCGATTTTATTAATCTATTTATTTGTATTTGATGTAGATCTAAACGCTATATTACACTGACAATAAATTACAATTAAATTAATAAATAAATGAATTAATTAATAAGTAATAGACTAAAACACACATTTGTGAGGTGCCATGATCACTATTACACAGATCTGTATTTTTGGGAAGATATGTGAACAAAGTGTCAATGTGGAAAATATGTGGAAATTCATGTTTTTCTGTAAGTGTTTAAAATTCTTCAAACATAATGGATAGTTTTGTTCGCAAGGCTTTCTTCCACGCACATTTGCATTGTCGACTGTAAGATTGGAAATGTATTTTCTTGCGCCCTGAAATATATTTTTATATATAAATATATTTTTCCTGCCCCTGAAATACATGTTTAAATATATTTTAAGTATATGAAGGTTGAAACAAAATATATTTTCAGTTTCAAAAATATATTTCATTGAACTTCACTGTTTGTTACATGTATTTACCATATATTTAAAATATATTTTGGCCAGATAAAATATATTTTTTTACCGTATGGGTCTTTACATTTTACATCGATTATCAGCCGAAATAAACGATTCACGATTCAAAAAACATGTTTCAAGATCGATGCATATGCATCGTCAGGAATTATAATCGATGCATCGAGAAAACGAGTGAATCGTTACAGCCCTACTACTAGCTCATTGTGAACATCTTATGCATATAGACTGACGCAACATATGAGTCGTAAGGAAAACAATCATTAAATTGGCACCTTAAACTAAGCAGAATGTTATTTCTAATTGGTACAATAAGTGATCCTAAATGATAAACGCCTGTGTATTTTTTTAATTCATTGGCTGCGTAAAAAACACTGTATTACTTGACTTCTAATATAATTCCACAGTGAGAGAAATTAATCAACATATTGCTAAAACATTTTATTAGTGTTAAGAGGTGGAAAGGATCAGGTTTGTAGCATTGATCACAGGTAAAGTCTAAACATTTTATGGCCGAAACCATTTTAGAAATACTGAGACAACATTGCAATTCACTTAATATCTTTCCATGTTTTTTTCCCAACAAGGTTATTTTAATGCATCACATGTAACATGGAGCCATCTTGTGGCTGATGGGATACATTGTACATACATGTATAATTTACTGTTTCACATTCACACAGTAACATGTGATAATTGCCAGAATCAGCCAATTTTAACCCCCAGGACTTTATAGAAACATTTACCTGCATATGTAGTCACATTTTAATAATACAAGAATTGTCAACAACAAACATCAACTTAACTTGACATTAATGCATTGACAAACTTCCCTTATAAAATATAAATTTCTGTAGTAAAGTGATGGAATAGATGGTAATACCACAGTATTTTACTGCAGTGTTATTCATTAATAAATAATAATAATAAGGCAACATTTCTAATTTTCATTTAAGTACTAAAATTACAAAAACTTGAATAAAAATAAAGCAATATATAATAAATTTCAAACAACAACAACAACAACAACAAAAAAAAGTAAAAATGAGCACATAATAAAATTACTAAAACTTAACCAATTAAAGTGAAAACTGAATATATAAAAACATAAAATTATTATAAACTATAATGCATATAAATAATATGAAAATAAATAACATTGTGTTACTATAAGGGAAGTTCGTCAATGCCTTCATATCTGTACTCCTTAGAGAAAAACAATTTATGCATATCAACAACTCCTTCCACCAATGTAAAATGAAATAGAGAGACAACAACTTCAAATATTTATTTTCTGAATGAAAAATATAGTTGTTTACAATGGGATATAATTTAGCTCTTCTGACAGCTGTACATCATCAGAACACGCACTCATGACGACGGCGGCAAATTTAATGTGGTTAAAAGTTAATAACACTTAAAATCAGCAATATAAACAGTACCTGCTATTAATATACATGTATTCCAAAAAAGCAGCTCTGGGAAGGGCTTTAACAGTCCAGTTTTTAGCTTTGTTCATAAATTGTCTTGAATTTCCGTTTTCCAGTTCAGATGAACACTGATCCCGGTCCGCTCGCATAGTAACATGAGCAAACCTCGCAGCAGTTTGCCTAAATCTAGAGCAATAAAACTCAACATGAATTATGAAAAGGACATTGTGCTTTTACAACCATTTACTCCAAAACACTTAAATGACTTTTACCTCATAGAGTACTGACGGATAAATGTCGATTTCAAGCCATCGTGTTGATGGAGGATCTCGACTAGTAGATATGTTCAGATCAATTTAAGCTTTAGAGGTTTTAGTTCATTTATGAAGTGATATTCAGAATTCAGATGCACAATATAATGGTGAAACAAAGTGATTGTCCTTCACAAACAAACAAACAAACAAAAAAAAAACAGCAAAAACAAGGAAATTGCTATTGTTTTACGCACCATTCAGAGCTTTAGAGTGAATTTCCGGTCATATTTCAGCCCAAAATCAAAAGGAAAAATATAATATTATAATTATTTAATATATAAAGTATATTTTTGGACAATTAAAAGTTTCTGCAACATTTTTATAATCACGCATATTCATGTGAAAAAATCTTATCCGGTAAAACATCCAATTCAGTGCACTTAACCCTGTTTTTTTTTTTTTGTTAATTTTTCATGTGTTAATGCCAACTGCATAAAATTTGGCACAGGTGTGTATTTTTATTGGAATTTTACTATTTCACCCTCATTTCCTTTAATAAATCTATTTTACACTAGTAACACAAAATAATTCCTCTCGGGACCTTAAGGACAAAAATGTCTCCACTGAAACTGCAATTTTTAAACCCAGGGTCATTTAACTATAAAATGAAGCAGTCTTTGTTAACAGGCTTTAATTCTGTTGGCAAGGCTTCAAAATTTAAATTTTTAATTACCAGATTTTCTCAGGTTTCTCGCTTTATTCCTGTTTTCTGCTTCTGCATATCACAGAGCCAGTTGGATAAATTATGCAGTTTTAAATTATGCAATATTTAAATGTGTGTAATAAAAAAAAAAAAAAAAAACTGTGTGTGTGTGTGTAATATTTGAGAGAGAAAAACTCTACTGCTTGTGTGCACCAGTGGAGTTTTGCTGGTATCTAATGGGGAAAATGTGATACTGCGCCCGAACAAAATCTTATTGAAAGAGATGATATCCTCAAATTTGGAACACAACTTTTTTAGATTTATGGCTTTGATTTTCTAGCAGTTTTAGAGTTCAATATGTTTCATAAAATATGTATTTTATATAAAATAATGTTCATAAATCATTTTCAGAAACTTTTTTTTTTTTTACATCAACAATAATCTGCCATGGGTCTCCTTTAAAATGAGACCAAGCTTAAGTCTGTGCTCCCAAGCTTCAAATTTTTATGACCGTTTTTTGACACGGACATTTTTGTCCACTATGGACCTTGTGTAACTTTTTTTAATTGATGCACAAGGGTTACAATTTTTTTGCATGTTTTTTTTTTTTAAGCGAAATATGACCTGGATAACTTTTTTTTTTTTTTGTGAAATTCACCCATGGAAAAATTTCTGCACAGAAACACTGGATACTTTCAATAAACTGCCACAGTGAATGTTTGAATGGGACACTGCAGGTACGTTTGGGTTTAAGAACAGCACCATTATGGTGGAATGTAACATCAATCCTCGCTTTTTACAATGCAGATTGTGTCAAAGCAGCTTTACATTGATAACTGGTACATAATTTGGCTGCTCAGCAGCTCTTAATGTGTCAATGCAGGCAGATCAGAAGCACTGTTGAATAAATGTCAAGAATACTATTGAATATCAAATGTCAAGTGTCCCCAACTATGCAAGCCAAAGGCGACAGCGGCAAAGAACACAAACTCCAAGTGGCAAATAGGTGTTAAAATGGAGAGAAAAAAAAAAAAACCTTTGGAGAAACCAGGCTTAGTCAGGGGGCCAGTTCTCCTCTGGTGAACAGTGCTTTGTTACAATCAGGTTGCTATCATAAGTCTGACAGGATCGCAACAAAGTATTTATTTCAGAAAGTGGTGATGTGCATTACGTCAGAACCTGTAAGACTAAGTCGCTGCTTGTTTTCCTATAGGGTTTTATAATGGGGTTTTTCAGTGAGTAAATAAAGCCTTTGCTCAACTTGACAAAAACAGTTTCACAATGTACACACACACACGTGCCAAACTGCCTTAGTTTTTTTATTAAATTAACCGCTTCAAAAATTCACTTTTCCACTAGGACACAAATCAGTATAGTGTAAATTAATGTGGCTAGCCCCCTTATCAGTGCCCCGACTACTGAATTAGGGAGCTGAATGAGACCCATGATTAGTTCAGTTAATGGAGCACTCACCTAATGAGCTGATTATCTGAATCAGTGTTAAGTGAGAAATACAAGGGATATACCAGGACTGAAAACCTCTGCATTAGCAAGTGAGAACTCACTAGAATGCTTTAATCCATGTTCTTTCCCAATTCCCCCCCCCCCCCCAATCAAGAAACTGACAGCTTCTATCATGGACAAGCTGTCATCTACAAAGCCCCTGAGATCAAATTATAGTCCAGTCATAAATATTTATGACTACAGATCAGAAACAACTTGGTTTTGTACAGCCACTAGGGCTCAATGTGATCAAGCTTCAGTGGAAGTTGTTTAAAGAACAATATCTTAAAGATGCCTATAGAGTAGTTTAAACTCCTGACCTGCAAAGGTTCAGTAGGAGAGTTTCACATTGGCAGAATGAGGAAACAGTTGAGTCAAAAGCAGTTAACCCAGACATGAAGCAAAATGACTAGTCAGGTACATGCAAGGATCAATGTCAGATTTATTGAGAAACAGCCTTTTGCTCTTGAACCATTACAGGACCAAGTGATGCCTTGCCTTCCCACTGAATGCCTAGAAGAAAACCAAAACAAGTTTGAGGACTTGAAAGTCAAGAGCAAGTTAGGAAGTGCAGAAGCTACCAACCTCCATAGGGAGAAGCAGCAAATCCACCATCAGGACCACATGTAGAGTCACAGCAACCACAAACTTGGTTGTTTCCATCAGCAGCAAACCACCTGTAACAGTAGACATGCCAGCTTCAACATGAGCAAAGTCAACTTCGAAGTCAAAGACCTAAAGTCAAAAGTTAAGAGGGTGAAATTTACCCATTAGCGAAGGAACAGGATTTGCGCTGAGCATCACTTGGTACAGAAGCAATAGTGGCCTTCAGAATACAGGTTATGTAGATCTGCAAGGGATGACAGAAGTCACAAAAAGAAGCTTGGAAGAGAAGTCAATCTCACTCATATTCTTAGTACATACAGAAGGACTGGAGCTCTCCTGGAACACAAACGCCTCCAGCTGGAACTGGATCTTGTCTTCCTGGGACCGAGGCATGAAGCGGGAGCTGGAAGCTGTAGCCTTGGCATCCACAAAACACCTGAGAAGTGGTTACAAAGAACTCATGAATATAAACTGTATCAAGCAACTTGACCTAACCCATGACTGACAGCGTTACAAAAGAGTCCTATAAAATCAAGTGCCATGACCTTACCCGTGATTCTCAATGAAGGAATATCTCGGAAGGGAGTTCACATCTGGTCCTTGAGTGGCCACACAGCTGTCCACAAACACACGCAGAGGCACATGATTGTACACCTTCACAGACGCCTCAACGTTAATAACGCCACCCAGAAAGTAAGAGTTTGAAGGCCTCTGATAGGACCAGTCATCTACAAAAAAAAAAAAAAAAAAAGGGAACATTTTAGGCAGAGCCACAATCACAAGGTTAGAGATATAAACCTGTACTAACCCATCATGAGCTTCAGGGAGAACAGCAAGACTTCTTCACCAACCTCCGTTGAGGCATAAGGGATCCATGTTGGCCTCAAGGCATCACTGCTTACATTTTGAAGTCTGTGGTTCATGAAAGTACCCATTAAATGGTCTCAAAGCTGCACAAGAAGCATGCAGAAAGTCAAAAGACTGCTTACCTTTGATAATGGCATTGAATACCAACAACTGCATCATCAGCCCGGGTGATTGGAGTACCAGCAAGTGCCTCAGGGGTGTAGGTGAGAGAGAAGGTGTAGACAAGCTCATCCTCATTCATCTGTAAAAAAAAAAAAGTTGGGGTTACCAAGATCACCCCAAAGATGGTGCACTGATAGGACTTCGTCTCAGCTGCCCTGGCACTGCAACAAGTGAACAGACTTTCCTTGAAAGATTTTGGCTATCCTCTGCCACAAACAACCCATTAGGATTAAAAAGTTCTTACCATCAGCACACTGTTGCAGTCCTGTAGTTCATACTCAAAGATGAGCACCCTAGATGCAGTGTCCTGACCAACAACAGGACATCCACCTAGAGACAGACCAGTTGGCTGGATCAACTGACCATTGCTGAACAAGTCCTGCTGGACCTCTACAAGTACCCGGTTCTCACTGCATTGAACAGCGACACTGCTGGGAGTCACAGGTTGCCTCAACTGGAAGTCCACTGCCAACTCTCTCTGCACCTCAGGAACAACAGGATACTTCCAATCCAAAGGCTTCACTGGACCCTCCAACAGCTGCTTCTCCTGAAGACCAAAAGGATCCTGTGCAAGGTGTCTTGAGACAGAACTCAAAGGACTCTGAAACTGAGAAGCCACTTGCAAAGGGTTCCAGAGCCCTAGAGGAGAACGGGCAGGACTGTTGGAAGCTGGATCTGATTTTGGCCTCATGCTTCTTGGACTTTGACTGTACCTCAAACTTCCCCATGCATCAGACAAATCAAACACAACAAGCACAACCACCACTAACACACCTTGCAGAAGCTCCATTCTAACAAACATTAACACAAATGCCACAACACACACCAGTGCTTGGCTTGGCCATTTTGTACAGCTTTGAATAAAGGTGGCTCCTCCCCTTTTAGCTTAATTGATTACCTTTGATTCTCCTCTGGACCTGTAGAGTTTATGCATTAGCAAATGAGAACGTTCTATAATGTCATTTATAGGGACATTGAAATGCTTCCCTTAACGTGTCTTAGTCAGGGTGTGAATTACACAGCGGCCTTCAGGGGGTCAGAGAGTAAGGGCAAAAACAAACAAACAAACAAACAAACAGAAAAACCATTTTGTCTATTGTTAATGTTGGTTCATGTTAGTTCTCAATGATGCTACATAACTTTATTTTAACAACCTATAAAAACTGGCATTTGTGTAAATTTACATAAGCCAAAACTTTAAAAGGGCTTTAAAAGTATTTTTAGGCCTAGTTCATGTTAAATATAGTGGAGGATATTGTTAAAGGCTACACAACCTTATTAAACTGTTCCAGGTACATTAAACATACTAATGCTTACATGGAGAGACTATCATGCACTTTCCCAACTAATCTTAAACTAACTATAAAAGCCATCTTCGTTCTCTTTATATGGAACATTTTCCTTATGGTAATTCTGAAAGAAAACGCGCTGGGTTTCTATAGTTCTGTTGCTATAGTAATGAGCGCAACTTTAACGCGCATCTGATTGATAAACCGCGCGCTCTTATGTGAGTGTTCTTAATGTTGTAGTTATTTCAGTTTCCTCGCACATTCAGTTTAATGACAGTAAGTTCATCATTTCATTTATCATTCATTGAACTGTGCGTATGCATTTAGACACTTACATTATGTGTTTGCTCCGATCATGCAATAAATGAAACTGCTCAGGTAATGTCAATGAACCATTTCCGACTTTTCCACGCAATAAAAGCGTTTTATTTCAACAGTAGTGACGGCGCAATGACTTGGCAGCTTTATCAATGGCTTGAGCAGTCCGACTCAGGACTATTGTTGTCTTAATAGAGAACTGTCCTATGCTCATGTGAACAGCAGTGGTCTTCCTGAGGAGAGCTCAAACGTGGGCTACGAACTGAGGGAATCCAGTTAGAGGCGGTAAAGAGTGCAGCGCGTGTCTGTGAAGGAGAGCTGTGAGGAAAGGCGCTAAATGACGGCGCACAACGTCTCCATCAATTCGCCTATGTAGTAATTTAATGTTTATATATTTTAAAGCACTGAATCACTATAGAATCTCGATTAATCAGATTCTTTACATTTTACATCGATTATCAGCCGAAATAAACGATTCACGATTCAAAAAACATGTTTCAAGATCGATGCATATGCATCGTCAGGAATTATAATCGATGCATCGAGAAAACGAGTCAATCGTTACAGCCCTACTACTAGCTCATTGTGAACATCTTATGCATATAGACTGACGCAACATATGAGTCGTAAGGAAAACAATCATTAAATTGGCACCTTAAACTAAGCAGAATGTTATTTCTAATTGGTACAATAAGTGATCCTAAATGATAAACGCCTGTGTATTTTTTAATTCATTGGCTGCGTAAAAAACACTGTATTACTTGACGTCTAATATAATTCCACAGTGAGAGAAATTAATCAACATATTGCTAAAACATTTTATTAGTGTTAAGAGGTGGAAAGGATCAGGTTTGTAGCATTGATCACAGGTAAAGTCTAAACATTTTATGACCGAAACCATTTTAGAAATACTGAGACAACATTGCAATTCACTTAATATCTTTCCATGTTTTTTTCCCAACAAGGTTATTTTAATGCATCACATGTAACATGGAGCCATCTTGTGGCTGATGGGATACATTGTACATACATGTATAATTTACTGTTTCACATTCACACAGTAACATGTGATAATTGCCAGAATCAGCCAATTTTAACCCCCAGGACTTTATAGAAACATTTACCTGCATATGTAGTCACATTTTAATAATACAAGAATTGTCAACAACAAACATCAACTTAACTTGACATTAATGCATTGACAAACTTCCCTTATAAAATATAAATTTCTGTAGTAAAGTGATGGAATAGATGGTAATACCACAGTATTTTACTGCAGTGTTATTCATTAATAAATAATAATAATAAGGCAACATTTCTAATTTTCATTTAAGTACTAAAATTACAAAAACTTGAATAAAAATAAAGCAATATATAATAAATTTCAAACAACAACAACAACAACAACAACAAAAGTAAAAATGAGCACATAGTAAAATTACTAAAACTTAACCAATTAAAGTGAAAACTGAATATATAAAAACATAAAATTATTATAAACTATAATGCATATAAATAATATGAAAATAAATAACATTGTGTTACTATAAGGGAAGTTCGTCAATGCCTTCATATCTGTACTCCTTAGAGAAAAACAATTTATGCATATCAACAACTCCTTCCACCAATGTAAAATGAAATAGAGAGACAACAACTTCAAATATTTATTTTCTGAATGAAAAATATAGTTGTTTACAATGGGATATAATTTAGCTCTTCTGACAGCTGTACATCATCAGAACACGCACTCATGACGACGGCGGCAAATTTAATGTGGTTAAAAGTTAATAACACTTAAAATCAGCAATATAAACAGTATCTGCTATTAATATACATGTATTCCAAAAAAGCAGCTCTGGGAAGGGCTTTAACAGTCCAGTTTTTAGCTTTGTTCATAAATTGTCTTGAATTTCCGTTTTCCAGTTCAGATGAACACTGATCACGGTCCGCTCGCATAGTAACATGAGCAAACCTCGCAGCAGTTTGCCTAAATCTAGAGCAATAAAACTCAACATGAATTATGAAAAGGACATTGTGCTTTTACAACCCTTTACTCCAAAACACTTAAATGACTTTTACCTCATAGAGTACTGACGGATAAATGTCGATTTCAAGCCATCGTGTTGATGGAGGATCTCGACTAGTAGATATGTTCAGATCAATTTAAGCTTTAGAGGTTTTAGTTCATTTATGAAGTGATATTCAGAATTCAGATGCACAATATAATGGTGAAACAAAGTGATTGTCCTTCACAAACAAACAAACAAACAAACAAACAAACAAAAAAACAGCAAAAACAAGGAAATTGCTATTGTTTTATGCACCATTCAGAGCTTTAGAGTGAATTTCCGGTCATATTTCAGCCCAAAATCAAAAGGAAAAATATAATATTATAATTATTTAATATATAAAGTATATTTTTTGACAATTAAAAGTTTCTGCAACATTTTTATAATCACGCATATTCATGTGAAAAAATCTTATCCGGTAAAACATCCAATTCAGTGCACTTAACCCTGTTTTTTTTCAGTTGTTTTTTTTGATAATTTTTCCTGTGTTAATGCCAACTGCATAAAATTTGGCACAGGTGTGTATTTTTATTGGAATTGTTCTATTTCTTCCTCATTTCCTTTAATAAATCTATTTTACACTAGTAACACAAAATAATTCCTCTCGGGACCTTAAGGACAAAAATGTCTCCACTGAAACTGCAATTTTTAATCCCAGGGTCATTTAACTATAAAATGAAGCAGTCTTTGTTAACAGGCTTTAATTCTGTTGGCAAGGCTTCAAAATTTAAATTTTTAATTACCAGATTTTCTCAGGTTTCTCGCTTTATTCCTGTTTTCTGCTTCTGCATATCACAGAGCCAGTTGGATAAATTATGCAGTTTTAAATTATGCAATATTTAAATGTGTGTAATAAAAAAAAAAAAACTGTGTGTGTGTGTAATATTTGAGAGAGAAAAACTCTACTGCTTGTGTGCACCAGTGGAGTTTTGCTGGTATCTAATGGGGAAAATGTGATACTGCGCCCGAACAAAATCTTATTGAAAGAGATGATATCCTCAAATTTGGAACACAATTTGTTTAGATTTATGGCTTTCATTTTCTAGCAGTTTTAGAGTTCAATATGTTTCATAAAATATGTATTTTATATAAAATAATGTTCATAAATCATTTTCAGAAACATATTTTATTTTTATTTTTTTTTACATCAACAATAATCTGCCATGGGTCTCCTTTAAAATGAGACCAAGCTTAAGTCTGTGCTCCCAAGCTTCAAATTTTGATGACCGTTTTTTGACACGGACATTTTTGTCCACTATGGACCTTGTGTAACTTTTTTTAATTGATGCACAAGGGTTACAATTTTTTTGCATGTTTTTTTTTTTTTTTTTTAAGCGAAATATGACCTGGATAACTTTTTTTTTGTGAAATTCACCCATAGCAAAATTTCTGCACTGAAACACTGGATACTTTCAATAAACTGCCATAGTGAATGTTTGAATGGGACACTGCAGGTACGTTTGGGTTTAAGAACAGCACCATTATGGTGGAATGTAACATCAATCATAGCTTTTTACAATGCAGATTGTGTCAAAGCAGCTTTACATTGATAACTGATACATAATTTGGCTGCTCAGCAGCTCTTAATGTGTCAATGCAGGCAGATCAGAAGCACTGTTGAATAAATGTCAAGAATACTATTGAATATCAAATGCCAAGTGTCCCCAACTATGCAAGCCAAAGGCGACAGCGGCAAAGAACCCAAACTCCAAGTGGCAAATAGGTGTTAAAATGGAGAAAAAAAAAAAAACCTTTGGAGAAACCAGGCTTAGTCAGGGGGCCAGTTCTCCTCTGGTGAACAGTGCTTTGTTACAATCAGGTTGCTATCATAAGTCTGATAGGATCGCAACAAAGTATTTATTTCAGAAAGTGGTGACATGTGCATTACGTCAGAACCTGTAAGACTAATTCGCTGCTTGTTTTCCTAGAGGGTTTTATAATGGGGTTTTTCAATGAGTAAAAAAAAAAAAAAAGCCTTTGCTCAACTTGACAAAAATGGTTTTACATGTACACACGCATGTGCCAAACTGACTTACCTAGTTTTTTTAATTAAATTTACTGCTTCAAAAATTCACTTTTCCACTAGGACACAAATCAGTATAGTGTAAAGTAATGTGGCTAGCCCCCTTATCAGTGCCCCGACTACTGAACTAGGGAGCTGAATGAGACCCATGATTAGTTCAGTTAATGGAGCACTCACCTAATGAGCTGATTATCTGAATCAGTGTTAAGTGAGAAATACAAGGATATACCAGGACTGAAAACCTCTGCATTAGCAAGTGAGAACTCACTAGAATGCTTTAATCCATGTTCTTTCCCAATTTCCCCCATCAAGAAACGACAGCTTGTCCATGATAGAAGCTGTCATCTACAAAGCCCCTGAGATCAAATTATAGTCCAGTCATAAATATTTATGACTACAGATCAGAAACAAGTTGGTTTTGTACAGCCACTAGGGCTCAATGTGATCAAGCTTCAGTGGAAGTTGTTTAAAGAACAATATCTTAAAGATGCCTGTAGAGTAGTTTAAACTCCTGACCTGCAAAGGTTCAGTAGGAGAGTTTCACATTGGCAGAATGAGGAAACAGTTGAGTCAAAAGCAGTTAACCCAGACATGAAGCAAAATGACTAGTCAGATACATGCAAGGATCAATGTCAGATTTATTGAGAAACAGCCTTTTGCTCTTGAACCATTACGGGACCAAGTGATGCCTTGCCTTCCCACTGAATGCCTAGAAGAAAACCAAAACAAGTTTGAGGACTTGAAAGTCAAGAGCAACCTTAGGAAGTGCAGAAGCTACCAACCTCCATAGGGAGAAGCAGCAAATCCACCATCAGGACCACATGTTGAGTCACAGCAACCACAAACTTGGTTGTTTCCATCAGCAGCAAACCACCTGTAACCATAGACATGCCAGCTTCAACATGAGCAAAGTCAACTTCGAAGTCAAAGACCTAAAGTCAAAAGTTAAGAGGGTGAAATGTACCCATTAGCGAAGGAACAGGATTTGCGCTGAGCATCACTTGGTACAGAAGCAATAGTGGCCTTCAGAATACAGGTTATGTAGATCTGCAAGGGATGACAGAAGTCACAAAAAAAAGCTTGGAAGAGAAGTCGATCTCACTCATATTCTTAGTACATACAGAAGGACTGGAGCCCTCCTGGAACACAAACGCCTCCAGCTGGAACTGGATCTTGTCCTCCTGGGACCGAGGCATGAAGCGGGAGCTGGAAGCTGTAGCCTTGGCATCCACAAAACACCTGAGAAGTGGTTACAAAGAACTCATGAATATAAACTGTATCAAGCAACTTGACCTAACCCATGACTGACAGCGTTACAAAAGAGTCCTATAAAATCAAGTGCCATGACCTTACCCGTGATTCTCAATGAAGGAATATCTCGGAAGGGAGTTCACATCTGGTCCTTGAGTGGCCACACAGCTGTCCACAAACACACGCAGAGGCACATGATTGTACACCTTCACAGACGCCTCAACGTTAATAACGCCACCCAGAAAGTAAGAGTTTGAAGGCCTCTGATAGGACCAGTCATCTACAAAAAAAAAAAAAAAAAACATTTTAGGCAGAGCCACAAATCACAAGGTTAGAGATATAAACCTGTACTAACCCATCATGAGCTTCAGGGAGAACAGCAAGACTTCTTCACCAACCTCCGTTGAGGCATAAGGGACCCATGTTGGCCTCAAGGCATCACTGCTTACATTTTGAAGTCTGTGGTTCATGAAAGTACCCATTAAGTGGTCTCAGCAGCACAAACAGCATGCAGAAAGTCAAAAGACTGCTTACCTTTGATAATGGCATTGAATACCAACAACTGCATCATCAGCCCGGGTGATTGGAGTACCAGCAAGTGCCTCAGGGGTGTAGGTGAGAGAGAAGGTGTAGACAAGCTCATCCTCATTCATCTGTAAAAAAAAAAAAAAAAAGTTGGGGTTACCAAGATCACCCCAAAGATGGTGCACTGATAGGACTTCGTCTCAGCTGCCCTGGCACTGCAACAATTGAACAGACTTTCCTTGAAAGACTTTGGCTATCCTCTGCCACAAACAACCCATTAGGATTAAAAAGTTCTTACCATCAGCACACTGTTGCAGTCCTGTAGTTCATACTCAAAGATGAGCACCCTAGATGCAGTGTCCTGACCAACAACAGGACATCCACCTAGAGACAGACCAGTTGGCTGGATCAACTGACCATTGCTGAACAAGTCCTGCTGGACCTCTACAAGTACCCGGTTCTCACTGCATTGAACAGCGACACTGCTGGGAGTCACAGGTTGCCTCAACTGGAAGTCCACTGCCAACTCTCTCTGCACCTCAGGAACAACGGGATACTTCCAATCCAAAGGCTTCACTGGACCCTCCAACAGCTGCTTCTCCTGAAGACCAAAAGGATCCTGTGCAAGATTTCTGGAGACTGGACTCAGAGGACTCTGAAACTGAGAAGCCACTTGCAAAGGGTCCCAGAGCCCTAGAGGAGAACGGGCAGGACTGTTGGAAGCTGGATCTGATTTTGGCCTCATGCTTCTTGGACTTTGACTGTACCTCAAACTTCCCCATGCATCAGACAAATCAAATGCAACAAGCACAACCACCACTAACACACCTTGCAGAAGCTCCATTCTAACAAACATGAACACAAATGCCACAACAAACACCAGTGCTTGGCTTGGCCATTTTGTACATTTTTGAATTAAGGTGGCTCCTCCCCTTTTAGCTTAATTGATTACCTTTGATTCTCCTCTGGACCTGGAGAGTTTATGCATTAGCAAATGAGAACGTTCTATAATGTCACTAGCCAATTGAAGGCTTGAGGTTTTAATCTAAAGTAATGTAAGGCTTGATTTTCCTGCTAAACAAAAACTGAGATAAAGCGTCCTGCAATAAAGCGTATCTGGAAAGAAGATCTTAAAAGAATAACAAGGGGCAACGCCTTGCCCCCACTCCAAAAGGACAGCGCCTCCCCCCACCACACACACACACACACAAACTCTCCTTCCCCCTGCCTCAAGTCACTGAAAGTTATTCAAAACATATAATGTAACTTGTGTATCTGTTGTTTTTCCCTTTTCATGTTTGGTATCATTTAATTTGTCTCAGTGCGATTGGTAAAACGGTCTCAATTTCACAGCAGTCACTAGTATCATGAAGAAGATGGAAAATTAAGGAAAATTCTGTCCTCTTTTTGGGTGGTGTCTCTTCTCCTCTCCCCCAAAACAGGTGTTGGTGTAATAAACATTTACGATCCTTTTGTTCTGGTTCTGGTATAAAAGGTAAAGAGCAAAGCAGTCATGGGGGATCATCTGTAGGAGAGACCCCCACAGAGAGGTGGGTGAATGTCTGAGGACATTCACCCATCACTGTGTATATATGCATTTCTTTGAGTAATTGATGTTATGCATTTATCATTTCTGAATTGGCTTTAATTGGTTATGTGTGTAATTGACACGATACACTGTTACCTGACAAATAAAATGTTATATTTGATTTGCTCTGGATTCTCCTGATATCATTATTACCAGTAAATTATGGGAGGCTAATGCTACCGTAAATCTGTGTCCAGGGTAAAACAAACTGAAGGCGCATGAATGAAGGAGCAGTAGGCACTTCATCTGAAGACCTTTTGATTTCTGTTTACCACTGATTTAGCAAGTTGTATGGAAGTGGCTAAATTAAAATACACTTTTGTTCGAGTGAGCAGTAGGCAACCGACTAAAGGTATTAGCCAACTTATTACACCCTCTGACGAAGATCAGACTGGCGAGTTTATGTCCGTGAGTTTACCGCGAAATCCCGGGGCGAGTATCTCTGTGCGGCATCGGGTCCCTAATGACTGAACAATTGACATATGGAATATCCAGAATCATCAAATATCTAAACTAATGCATAACTAATGATGAATTTCTAATTGGAAACACAACCTAAGTGTAAGAATCGTTTGAAATTGGAGTCAGATTAAACGAGTGAAATTAAGTGAACTTCATAGAGACGCTGAAAAGACATACACGCTTAAACCTTCCCTGTCCTGTGGGAAACCGTCATTGGACCCATTAGGCGGGCCTTACAGTAATTTGACAATTAAGAAACCGAGTTTGTCCATTATAGAAACTTTATATAATCTAAAAAGCACCTGAACTCACACAAATAGAGATTATTCATTCATTCAACATCTTTAAAAAACAGATTACATAGACAAGTTGTTAGTTTAGTATAATCACTACTAGCTCATTGTGAACATCTTATGCATATAGACTGACGCAACATATGAGTCGTAAGGAAAACAATCATTAAATTGGCACCTTAAACTAAGCAGAATGTTATTTCTAATTGGTACAATAAGTGATCCTAAATGATAAACGCCTGTGTATTTTTTAATTCATTGGCTGCGTAAAAAACACTGTATTACTTGACTTCTAATATAATTCCACAGTGAGAGAAATTAATCAACATATTGCTAAAACATTTTATTAGTGTTAAGAGGTGGAAAGGATCAGGTTTGTAGCATTGATCACAGGTAAAGTCTAAACATTTTATGACCGAAACCATTTTAGAAATACTGAGACAACATTGCAATTCACTTAATATCTTTCCATGTTTTTTTCCCAACAAGGTTATTTTAATGCATCACATGTAACATGGAGCCATCTTGTGGCTGATGGGATACATTGTACATACATGTATAATTTACTGTTTCACATTCACACAGTAACATGTGATAATTGCCAGAATCAGCCAATTTTAACCCCCAGGACTTTATAGAAACATTTACCTGCATATGTAGTCACATTTTAATAATACAAGAATTGTCAACAACAAACATCAACTTAACTTGACATTAATGCATTGACAAACTTCCCTTATAAAATATAAATTTCTGTAGTAAAGTGATGGAATAGATGGTAATACCACAGTATTTTACTGCAGTGTTATTCATTAATAAATAATAATAATAAGGCAACATTTCTATTTTTCATTTAAGTACTAAAATTACAAAAACTTGAATAAAAATAAAGCAATATATAATAAATTTCAAACAACAACAACAACAACAACAAAAGTAAAAATGAGCACATAGTAAAATTACTAAAACTTAACCAATTAAAGTGAAAACTGAATATATAAAAACATAAAATTATTATAAACTATAATGCATATAAATAATATGAAAATAAATAACATTGTGTTACTATAAGGGAAGTTCGTCAATGCCTTCATATCTGTACTCCTTAGAGAAAAACAATTTATGCATATCAACAACTCCTTCCACCAATGTAAAATGAAATAGAGAGA
Organism: Chanodichthys erythropterus; assembly: GCF_024489055.1. Classification (NCBI taxonomy): domain Eukaryota; kingdom Metazoa; phylum Chordata; class Actinopteri; order Cypriniformes; family Xenocyprididae; genus Chanodichthys; species Chanodichthys erythropterus. The sequence goes on along the minus strand of NC_090238.1, from coordinate 37,430,301 downwards.
CAACAACTTCAAACAACTTTAACAACTTCAAATATTTATTTTCTGAATGAAAAATATAGTTGTTTACAATGGGATATAATTTAGCTCTTCTGACAGCTGTACATCATCAGAACACGCACTCATGACGACGGCGGCAAATTTAATGTGGTTAAAAGTTAATAACACTTAAAATCAGCAATATAAACAGTATCTGCTATTAATATACATGTATTCCAAAAAAGCAGCTCTGGGAAGGGCTTTAACAGTCCAGTTTTTAGCTTTGTTCATAAATTGTCTTGAATTTCCGTTTTCCAGTTCAGATGAACACTGATCCCGGTCCGCTCGCATAGTAACATGAGCAAACCTCGCAGCAGTTTGCCTAAATCTAGAGCAATAAAACTCAACATGAATTATGAAAAGGACATTGTGCTTTTACAACCATTTACTCCAAAACACTTAAATGACTTTTACCTCATAGAGTACTGACGGATAAATGTCGATTTCAAGCCATCGTGTTGATGGAGGAACTCGACTAGTAGATATGTTCAGATCAATTTAAGCTTTAGAGGTTTTAGTTCATTTATGAAGTGATATTCAGAATTCAGATGCACAATATAATGGTGAAACAAAGTGATTGTCCTTCACAAACAAACAAACAAACAAACAAACAAACAAACAAACAAACAAAAAAAAAAACAGCAAAAACAAGGAAATTGCTATTGTTTTACGCACCATTCAGAGCTTTAGAGTGAATTTCCGGTCATATTTCAGCCCAAAATCAAAAGGAAAAATATAATATTATAATTATTTAATATATAAAGTATATTTTGGGACAATTAAACGTTTCTGCAACATTTTTATAATCACGCATATTCATGTGGAAAAAATCTTATCCGGTAAAACATCCAATTCAGTGCACTTAACCCTGTTTTTTTTTTCAGTTGTTTTTTTTGATAATTTTTCCTGTGTTAATGCCAACTGCATAAAATTTGGCACAGGTGTGTATTTTTATTGGAATTGTTCTATTTCACCCTCATTTCCTTTAATAAATCTATTTTACACTAGTAACACAAAATAATTCCTCTCGGGACCTTAAGGACAAAAATGTCTCCACTGAAACTGCAATTTTTAACCCCAGGGTCATTTAACTATAAAATGAAGCAGTCTTTGTTAATAGGCTTTAATTCTGTTGGCAAGGCTTCAAAATTTACATTTTTAATTACCAGATTTTCTCAGGTTTCTCGCTTTATTCCTGTTTTCTGCTTCTGCATATCACAGAGCCAGTTGGATAAATTATGCAGTTTTAAATTATGCAATATTTAAATGTGTGTAATAATAAAAATAAAAAACTGTGTGTGTGTGTAATATTTGAGAGAGAAAAACTACTGCTTGTGTGCACCAGTGGAGTTTTGCTGGTATCTAATGGGGAAAATGTGATACTGCGCCCGAACAAAATCTTATTGAAAGAGATGATATCCTCAAATTTGGAACACAACTTGTTTAGATTTATGGCTTTGATTTTCTAGCAGTTTTAGAGTTCAATATGTTTCATAAAATATGTATTTTATATAAAATAATGTTCATAAATCATTTTCATAATTTTTTTTTTTTTTTTTTTTTTTTTACATCAACAATAATCTGCCATGGGTCTCCTTTAAAATGAGACCAAGCTTAAGTCTGTGCTCCCAAGCTTCAAATTATTATGACCGTTTTTTGACACGGACATTTTTGTCCACTATGGACCTTGTGTAACTTTTTTTAATTGATGCACAAGGGTTACAATTTTTTTTGCATGTTTTTTTTAAGCGAAATATGACCTGGATAACTTTTTTTTTTTTTTTCTGAAATTCACCCATGGCAAAATTTCTGCACAGAAACACTGGATACTTTCAATAAACTGCCATAGTGAATGTTTGAATGGGACACCGCAGGTACATTTGGGTTTAAGAACAGCACCATTATGGTGGAATGTAACATTAATCATCGCTAAATTGATCATAATTAAAGATTATAACACCTGATTGCCATTCAAACATTGTGTGAATTAAAACGCCAAGGGCCTAAATGATTTGATATGGCACTTTCTGCTTGGTTAACACAGTTTCACAGTGTTTTAAGACTTTAAGAAGTAAATGAACTCGATATATGCTGAAAATTCTTTGGTAAACCATTATAGCTGGTGTGTGTAAGTTAGTGAGGTCACAAACCGTTAACAATATACCCACAACTACTGCTCACTCCAATCAACAAATCAAATCTGTGACGCTCTTTGGTGCTTCGGGTTATTGAATGCTGGTGGCTGAAAGATCTGAAAAAGTACAAAAATATCCCTAACGCAACAAGAAAGCCTTTCTGATTATGATACGTAGAATACATTTGAGAGTTTTCATATACAATCTTAATACATATTGTAAATTATTTAAAGGTTGCGTCTGCGATCAGAAAATAAACCATCTCGTCTTTGGCCGCATTCAAACTTGAGACGCGTTTGAACAGCGAAACCCATTCGTAGAGTTATCAAAACCTCAAGAAACAGCTTGGCTTTAACATGCCATGTAACACTGGATGTGAAACTTCAAACTCCCAGAGTCCTGTGACATCCATCCGATGATGCAAAAAAGTGAATCTCATGAAAAGAAACAAGGCTTTTTTGGCATTGCTATCAAAAAACTGAACATTTTCCATCAAATGTGACTTTTCATGAGATTCACCTGATCATTTCTACTGAAGTTCACCATTTCAAATCCACACACGTCTTTAAACGCTGCTGTTTTCCTTTTTGGCGCGCTAAACCTTCATGCGTAAACTAATAAAATCCACGAGGAACCCGGTATAAAAGAACCACTGCAGTTCAGCGTATCGTATTAAATAACAGAGCTGCGTCATTCGCGTCTATGTACAGCAAAATAAAAGTGCTGGGACTGCCATCCGTGATCACGTGTAAAAGCCCACAGTGAAATCTGTGAATAATACTGGTTAAAGAGAGCGCGGCGCAGCGTCCTTCATATTTGCCCCGGCTTGTGTCTCGCCCCGTCACTAATACTGTGAGGAAGCGCTCAGGAAGCGAAGCCACGCGGCCGCCGTCGGTGCGATGCGTTCGCGGTTCCGGCGGACTGAGGGGTTGTGAGGGGGCTCATGGGAGACGGAGGACGTCTCCTCCGTGCCAGCGCTGGTGTCAGATCAGTCTGGAGTTTCTCAGGAACTGAATGAGGACTTTGTAAATGAAGGTGTACTGTGAAAGCGTCTGCACCATCATCATGCGTTGCTGCCGCAGCAAGTTCAGAACAGTCGGGACGTCCAGCATCTGTCAGGAAACAGAGACACATCAGTGACCATCAGACCACACAGTTCTGAGTGTGGCCAATCTGAATTCTGAAGCATGCATTTTAAAATATGATTATTTATAAAAAAAAAAAATCAGCATATTAGAATGATTTCTGAAGGATCATGTGACACTAAAGACTGGAGTAATGATGCTGAAAATTCAGCTTTGATCACAGAAATAAATTACATTTTAAAAATATATTCAAATAGAAAACAGCTATTTTAAATTGTAATGTTTCACAATATTACTGTATTTACTGTATTTTTAATTAAATAAATTCAGCCTTGGTGAGTAGAGACTTATTTTAAAAACATTAAAAATCTTAAAAATATAAATTTATATATATATAATATATATATATATATATAATATATATATATATATATAATATATATATATATATATATATATATATATATATATATATATATATATATATATATATATATATATATACACACACACAAAATGAAAATTAATAAATAGTAATATATATATATATATATATATATATATATATATATATATATATATATATATATAAAATAATTATTTAATAATTAAATTTAATTAAATAACTCACTGATATCAGACTGATTTGTTCATTTGCTACAAATCATTTTCATAAAAATGATTAAAATATTGTATATAAAAAGTACATGAATAAAAAATGAAATAAACTATATTAATTACATTTAATTAAATAACATTTAATATTAATGAATTATGAAAATATAATTAAATATTAATATTTTTGAGTCTTTAGATTTGAACTCAAGTGCTTTATAACATGAAGCTGTTTTTAAACTGATAGACTGATTTATTTCCTATAAATCATTTACATCAAAATGATTAAAATATTGTACATATAAAGTACATGAATAAAAAATAAAAACAAATATAAATAAAAATATAAATAACATTTAATATTAAAGAAAAATAATTTGAATATAATTACATAATTTTGTCTTTAGGTACCACTCAAGTGTTTCATGCATCATCAAGACTGATTCATTAATTTGCTACAAATAATTTACATAAAAATTATTAAAATAGTGCATATAAAAAGGTACAGAACTAAAAAATAAAAAATATAGATTTTAGTAATGAAATAATTACTTTAACATTTCATATTTAAGTATAATTACAATATAAAATATTTTAAAAGATGTAAAGTCAAGTGTTTATAATATTTATAATATATATTAGAAATCTTTTTTTGCACTGATACACTTTAATAAATTCTTAATTTCAATAACGTAATGATAAATAATTATTAATTTAAATTCATACATTTTATTTGATTTGTAAATCTAATTTCATTGGAATTAATCAAAAATAGACATTAATAAACTTATTTTTTAATAAAGATTTTTTTTCTGTTGAATTTCCAGCAAAAGAATTCAATTTCTGATTTATACTATTAATGTTATATTAAATTTCTCATACTGTGACAGGATAACAGCGCAATCCTATAGACCATATTTAAAACTGTCTTAAGGTCAAATTTTCACAATGTTTTACAACATTAACCGAAGATTGCGAAAAGCATTTTGAATGGCTGTTCCCAACTTACATAACAGTGCCACAGTCTGTACTTCCGTCCCTCACAGCCACGCTTTCTTTCGTCATATTAAATGTGGCGTATACTGTGCCTGAGATCTAAGTACAGTACAAACCTGTACAGCAACATGCTGACTTCTGCAGAGAAATGTCGTCATGTCTGTTCCTAGCAACCACGTGTTTGTAAGCTGAAGCAGAAGAGTAACATGTCTGTCTGCCCTCATGCCAACGGTAAGCAGTGCACGTAATTTACCCTGGTAACCGTGAGCATTTTGTCCTGAAATTTGGTGAAATGCACTCATGCCACTGCAAGCACAGGACATATGTACCTCATTATGTTCCAGACAAGCTATCATGATCTCAGACAGAATGACCACACCAGTGCGTCCCACCCCTGCACTGCAGTGCACCAGAACCGGCAGGTTTGTGTTCTTTGGATCGCTGGAGCTGTTTGTGTGTCGCCTCACGGACTGGATCTCCTCCAAGTACGCTAAGACACAGAAATAGAGTGGTTGAAAGAGCCACGCCAGGATAAAACACTTGAGGCACACCGCGAAAACAGTTGTGCAGCTTAAAGTCAAGCATGATACACATCAAAACACTGTTCTTCAACCATTATGATGCAGCTGGCTTTCACTGAAACCTCTCAACATGTCCAGGTCATATTTCACCTAAAAATTAGAAATTATGCACTTTCAAATTTCATAATGTTATAATTACAGACACCGTATACACACACACACATATATACATACATATTATATTATATTACATTATTCATTTATTATTTTATTTACTTATTATTATTACTTCTACTTAGTAATTAGGTGTGTGTGTGTATATATATATATATATATATATATATATATATATATATAAAAATTTTCCCCTTTTGTTGTAATAACCACCACCAACAAATTAATTAAAAAAAAAAAAAAAAAAAAAAAAAAATTATAATAATAATAATAAATTAGAGCAATAATATAACAACCATACATAAAATACAGACACTTTTACATATGGAAAATAGGAGAAAAAAAATAATTAAAAAAGTAAAAAAAAAAAATTAAACATTCATATATTTATATCAAACTCTTATAATGACACCTAATTCCTAAGTAGTAGTAGTAATAATAATAATAATAATAATAATAATAATAAAGTAAATAAAATAATAAATGAAAAAAAAATTAAAAGGGAAGGAGGATAATATAGAAAATGTAATTAATATGATATGTATTCCCTTACTTTATAATATATACTTTGATTTTATATATATATATATATATATTTTTAATAATTATAATTTTTAAAAATGTTTTTACATAATTTTAATATATAATATTACATTTTGCACATTTTTCTTAAAAAAAATAAATAAATAAAATTGAAAGAAAAAGTTTTTCAGGTATAAATGACTCTGAAATATGACCTGGAGATATTTTTGAGACATTCACCCATTACAGCTTTCCTTACAGTAACATGTTACAAATATTAAGAGAATACTTTCACTTTTCTTTCTGGCTTACTAACAGAGAAACAAACAATCTGACAGGAAACTACAAACAAACTTTCTTTTTATTTGCACCACCTGTGATGTCTTGAGTGCCAATATCAGTAGCGTTTGATCTAAAGATATTATCTCATCTGTGTTGTACTTACAAAGAAAGCCTTTAAAGTCCTCCGGGCAACCGTGATCGGGCCAGTCCGTGTACTGCAGGTGCCAGACGGTTCGCTCCTGTCCTGTGAGGAGATGTTTGATCTTCAGGCCGGTTGTGGCGTAGCACCCAGAGTCCGTACGGAAGCGCGTGGTGATCTTAAATCGTCCATAAGTAACAGTGTTGTGGCGAGAGCCAAGACGAGGCCAATAGCGGAAACTCTTCTCACGACCTCCTTCCTGCAGGTCAGGAAACAAAACAAGCCAGTTTGATGATTGAAAAGGCAATGAAGAGTGACACTGTAAAGGGCTCAATTTTAATCGATTCTCATTTTGATGAACCAATTTTGTTTCTTAAATCCCAAGAATCAATCTGATTTCAACTGATGCATGAACAAACATTCTTAGTAAATTGTAGCACCTGACATCCAATAAATTGCAATAAGCTTTGTGACTTTGACATGAAACAAATTTATATCCAAATGAATCAATATCTAATTGAATCAGGATTGGAATTGAAACAAATCGCAAGCTTGTGAATCAAAATCAATCATGAAATTTGTGTCGGTACCCAGAACTAATAATGCATCCAGATGTGTTTAATTTTTACCTCCTCTGCTGTAACCATAGCGATGATGGCAACTCCTTGTTCCCAAACCATTTGCCAGAAGTCTTGGCAGGTGCTGGAAAGCGGACCCTGAGATGCGATATAACTCCACTCTTTACCTCTGACCGTAACCTGGTAAATACAGCGGCAGAAATCACAATATGAAGGCTGATTAATCTGATATAAATCCACACATGTATAAAATATAGCTGCAAGCATCAATTAATGGGGTCCAGGTGCTTAATGTGCATGAATAAAAATATATGCATACTTTAGCAAGCCTGAACAGACCTTAATCTAAGATATTTCACGTAAGTTACAATAGAAATGTAGCAGTTTAACATTTATAACCTTTATATGCTATAAAGTTTTGCATGATTAGTTTAGGGCAGTGGTCGCCAACCCGTCGATCGCGATCGACCGGTCGATCTTTATCACTGTTCCAGTAGCTCGCGAAAATAACAGAAATATGAGTACAAAAATACATTACATTTCTCCAGTCTTTGTACTGTATTTTTATGTTATTTTCTGGAGACAGACAGATAAAGGTAAATAGCCCACATAATGTCCGAGTCTGTAAACGGCCAGAGACGCTGAAGACGGACGTGAAGAGGAGAAAATTCTGTAGCAGGCAGAGCAGCTCACTGTTCACGATGCTCGAAATATAGGAAGAAAATATAACTATTGAATTGGGGGTGAAGGGTTATGAATTCATCTCTAAAAAGAGATCAGTCTTCAGGAAGATTTCGATGGCAATGGCATTTTATTTTCCTCTTACCTCTGAATAAAGTAGCTAATTATTAGCGCATTTCAGCTTTGTTTACAGCGGTAACCAAGGAAACGCTGTATCACTGCTGCTCCATAAGCGCCACCTGCTGTCAGAGAGTGAATTTGCGTCCCATTCAGCCTGCTGTTTTTGTGTGTAGCATTTATAATTTCACAAAGATAAATTCAGACCGTTCTGTTTTTGCTTTAAATCTTGAAATTAAATCTAATTCAAATAAAAAACAACTGCTCATGCAATGTGATAGCATCTTTGTTTGGATTGTGATTAAAAAGCAGTGGTTCCTCTAATTTGAAATGTATTTTTGAATGTATGTATTTTTGTTTATTATAGTAATATTAATAATAAATATCTGCAACCAGTATCGGAATCGGCCAATTTGCTTGTAAAAATAAATAAATAAATCAGAATCTACAATGACCACGAAAAAAATACTAAATACAATCTGGGCTGTCTTTTTATATCAAGTAGATCTTGTCTTTCAAAAAGGTCGAGGTCAGGGATCTTGGGCTTAAAAAGGTTGGTGACCACTGGTTTAGGGCATTGTAATAATAATAAAAATAAGTCTTTTACAACACAGCAGGGTTTCAGCAGTTTGTGCCCAATGAAATACTACCAACCCTCAAAGTTTGAGATCTCTAGTATTACAGTTTGTATTATTATTATTAAAAAAATTGGTACAAAAACAGCAGGGTTTCAGCACTAGTTTGTGGTTGAATTTCTAAAATTTAATACAAAATGTCCATGCGTGATCGACTCGGCACAGATCTACCGCTCACCCTGATGTGTGAAGCGTTGATGTAGCCTGTGTTGTTCTCTTTGGTGGGCACCAGCTCCACACGTGTGTCGTCGTAGGGCAGGACATCCTGGAAGCGGTTCCTGTCGCTGTTGTCGGGCATCTGAGCGATAGAGCACTCACAGTTGGGCCGCCTCTTGGGCACCTGCTCGTACTCCGTGAACACCATCCCCTGCTCCACTCGCTGCTCCAGTATCTTACACTGCAGGAAACACACAGGACATGAGGGTCTGTTCGGCCCATGATGCCGTGCAGCAAGGTTCCTCAAAACTGGTCATGCAGAGTTTAGCTCCAACTCTGACCAAACACACCTGAGCAAGCTAATCAAGGTCTTTAGGATCACTAGAAAATCACAGTAGGTGAGTTTGATCAGGGTTTGAGCTAACCTCTGTAGAGCAGTGGACTGGATTTGAGGAAACCTGCCCTACAGCACGCTAAGAGTAATGCTATACCAACGAACATCTGCCCTAAAAAGAACTGCTAGTTGATGTGATGATTAATTAAAATGTTTTATGTAAAAAAAAAACAAAAGAAAAATTAATATTTCGTAGTTCACTTCACTATAAATGTTAATAAAACTATAAAAGTAATAACATTTTAATCCAATGAACATAAAAATAAATTTCTGAATTTTTAAAAATGTTTTAAATACACACACACACACACATATATAAAATGTTTATATATATAAAATGTTTATATATATATATATATATATATATATATATATATATATATATATATATATATATATATATATATATATATATATATATATATATATATATATATATATATATATGTTTTAAATACACACATATATATATATATGTGTGTATTTAAAACATTTTTAAAAATTCTGAAATTTATTTTTATGTTCATTGGATTAAAATGTTATTACTTTTATAGTTTTATTAACATGGAAAACAGTAAAAATTTGAAATATTTTTACAATTTAAAATAACTGTTTTCTGTTTGAATACATTTTAAAATGCCATTTATTCCTGTGATCAAAGCTGAATTTTCAGCATCATTACTCCAGTCTTCAGTGTCACATGATCCTTCAGAAATCATTATAATATGATGATTTGATGCTCAAGAAACATTTCTGATCATTATCAATGTTGTAGTTTTTTTTTTTTTTTCAGGATTCTTTGATGAATAAAAAATTCAAAAGAACCACGTTTATCTGAAATATAAGGCTTTTGTAACATTATAAATGTCTTTACTGTCACTTTTGATCAATTTAATGTATCCTTGCAGAATAAAAGTATTACTTTAATTTCTTTCCCAAAAATAAATAAATAAATTCTTACTGACCCTAAACATTTGAACATATATAGTGTATAATGCTATGGACGTTTTCTATAAATTCAATTTTAAAATGTATTCAATCAGAAAAATGTTATTTGAAATTATATTTTGGATCAAATAAATGCAGCCTTGATGAGCAGAAGAGACTTTTTAAAAACATAAAAAAAACTTTAAATGAGGAAAATATATATAAATAAATGTGAAGAAATAATAATCAAGATTGAGATGCAGCATATAAACCCTGTTAACTAAAAACAAAACAACAACAACAACAACAACCAGGTTATTCGATCACAAACCTCCGTTTAACCACCTGCAGTCAAACTGAAAGCAGCACTTACCCTCTCATCATTAGACGCGTTCTCCGGGTCGTCCTTCCCTTCATCAGGCAGCGGCATTCTGGACAGGGTCAGGCCATTGAGAGCCGCCAGCTTCAAGGGTCCCACTTTCTTGACCTCTGAGCGACCTTTCTTCATGCCCTTCATAACCGGAGCGAGCGATGGAGAGACAGAGAGGAAAATAGAGAGTCTGAGGATCAGGATCTGAGACACACGGGTAGAGCTGCGCTCTTTAGAAGAATGCAGCAGTTCGGGTCTAAAGGCCTGTTGGGCGGCATTCTTCAATTCACGCGTATAGTGAGTTGAAGAATAACGTCACACGCAAGTCAAGTTTCTGGCCTCAGCCCTGAGCACAAACACCTATTCTACATGCAGACCAAATTAAAATAAGAGCCACACCAGTTGGATCATGTGTCATCACAAAACAGTTTCAGTTTCCTTTATCAAATTACATTAAGATCTCTGTGTACATTTTACAACTACGAAGAGCAGCATGAACATTCTGCTAAACAACTTCTTTTGTGCTCCACATGTAAATTATTTTTAAAATTAAAATTAAGAGTGTGAAAAACAATGCATTACATATTAAAATAAATGATTAAAGCAACTGATTTAATGCATGTAATTACTCATTACAGCCCTTAAATACAAAGTGTTGACAGGAAAGTGGAAAATAGGCATTATTGGAATGAGGAGGTAGTTCCTTGTTAAAACTAATTAATGGAACGTGAAATCGAGTGTAAAACACTTGCATAACTTAATGCATAACTGCCTTAAATCTGGGTTATTCTGTCTTCTTTTGTCTAACTGAAACCCTGCAACTTTGCATTTATGTCATGTGCAAAAATACCAGTAGAAATGTAACAGACTAAACAAATAGGAAAAAAAATCATAGGTATTATTTTATAAAATAAAAATGTAAAGCATCACCTAAAATGTTTTAGTTTTCGGCAACATGAAACTTCTATAATGAGACCATAATTATGTTAACCAGCATTATATTACTATGTTCAGAAAGATTATATGAAGGCTGCATTACCTACAACAGAAGCCTAAAACATCGACTAAATAGATGTGTTTGAATGAATACATGACATGAATGTAGTGTGGGATTTAGAGAGTGCAAGGTCATTCATTTTCATTCAGATTACAAACAAACAGGATTTTCTTTTAAATAACATGCACTGATGAATCAAACTCAATAAGACTAGAAACACATTAAGTAAATAGGCTCAATTCGGTTTCCCAATTTCGGTTTTTGTCAGCCGAACCCCTTAGACGAAAACTATTTTCTTGAGATTACCCCTGAGATTTTAAGTTAACATTTCATTAATTAAACGCCACATTCGCATGTTCACGGTTAGGGATGGGTATCGAGAACCGGTTCCATTTTAGAACTGGTTCCAAAATTCGAGGAACCGGTGATTCGATAAGAAACATGCATTTCGATTCCGCTTGTCGGTTCCTATGTTCCTCTGTTCCTAAAACATTCAAGAGCAAAAGATTTGCACGCCGTTTTCAGTGCTGCGCACACATCCAAAACGACATGCACACAGAGCGGCTTCTTATACTGAATAGAGTGCGATACACACAAATACACAAAAAAATCTCAAAATATTCTCATAAACGTGTGTAACAGTATATTGGATCCGTGCAGCTCTTAAAGTGACAGCAGCCTAATATTCCTGCTTCCGTCTCTATAATAATGTTAATCAAACAACAAAAGACAAAGAGAAAATTCACTCACTGTTCTTGACTGAATAACTTTTGTAACTATATTTGTAATGTAGCCTATTTTTTATTCATAAAGTGCAATTATTTTACATTTGATTACAGTTTCTGTACCTGAATACCTGAAAATCTTAAAACACTATTTATATCAATCGCATCTTTGTTCAGTTGTATTTATTTGTGCATTTGTTAATTTGTTTATTTGTTTTATTTTAATTACAGAGTATTTACTTGTCTTTAATAATGCTTGAAATGTATATTAGGCTAGTTGTTTTTTCTATGGTATTTATAAACAATAAGCAACAGTTCCGTGTTTTTAGTCTGTTGATTTTTGTTCATGATATTCAGCTACAACAAAATGTTTTGCAAGAAGACTTTTTTTTTTGCAATAAATGTGAATATGAAATTAGGAATCGTTAAGAATCGAAATCGATAAGTAGAATCAGAATCGTCAAAATTCAAATGCCTAATGCCGGGTAATGGTCACATGACATGCAAGTAAACAGATTAAATATTTAATCTTTTTTAGCGTTTATTTAGACTTTGTAGCTGGACTTTGTTGTGCTGCAAATAATTTTGATAATTATATCAATAATTTTATTTTACAATACAAGTACTTGTTTATAGCACACTTGTACAAACAAATTTGTCTATTTTGCCTATTTGGTTTATATATATTCTATCACCAAGACAAACTTCTTGTGTGTTAACATACTTGGAAATAAATCTCATTTTGATTCTGATTATCGCAGCCTTTAATTTGACGTTATCGGAAGCTAGTGATTATAGTCTATAAACTTATAAATCTGGATATTTTTCTTCTAAAAACCCATCGCTTCACTTCAAAAGGATGGATGTGCTTTTTTGGGCTTCAAAATCTCAGTTACTATTCACTCCCATTATTTATATATTTATATATATATCAGTGCTTCCCACACATAGACTTTACTTGGGCGGGCCGCCCACGTATAATAACGGCCGCCCAAGTCTATTGAAGACACATTTTTGCTTTTATTATTTTTTATCCTCATACTTTTATATCCGCCCAATATAATAAAACCATCCGCGATTGATTAACTAGTCATTTCGTACCTGCTCGTTATGTGTGCGTCAGAACTGTTTACTTCCGTTAACATTCCCACGGGCGCTGCATGTTGCAAAGTCCCAAGGGGGCGCTATTGCGCGTTCTACGCAAGCTCGCGCAACAGCGCTTCAGTCTGCTTCAAAGTGATTCTCAATCAATTAAAAGCACAGATTTATGCCAAACGATTGCTAATGAACTCAAGTTGATGAATTATTACAATGTCTACTTTATGGCCTTTATATAAAATGTTTTAGAAGATTGTAAGAATCTGAAGGATCAGCCTGCAATAGTACAGACATTTCAAAATAAGAGTACCTGTGTATTTCTGGCTTGTTTATAATTAAAAGTCACACGCTAAGTTTTTTTCTTTTTCTTTTGGGCATTATTGGTATTTTGGTTACACAATAAATTGTACTTAATTTGATTTCCATTTAATTCATAATAAATTATTGCAGTCTCCCCCACAGGAAGAAAAGACTAAGAACATTATTTGACACATATTCATTTTATAAATTTTACTAGAAAAATCTTTGTCCCATTCACTGAGAGAGACACTATATGACAGCAAGGTGAACATAGGAATATGTGAACCATTTAAATGCTGTAATTTTGCATAATTTACAATGCATAATAATCCATACTATTAGTATGTAATTAAATGTAATATGTTATTTAATTAAAATTAATTTCAATAAATAAAAATAATGTTAAAAATCACACATTATTTGTTTGTCACATATAGTAGACCATTTTTGTGCCGTGGGTAATAGGAGGATTTTTCGCCCGGCTACCACCGCAAGTATATTTCAAACCTGTGGGAAGCACTGTATATATATATTTTAATAATTGTGTTTGACTATAATCATATACACCTAGGATGTCTTGAGGGTGAGTAAATTGGTAAATTGTGGCTGAACCATCCCTTCAAGTGAATCTGATTGAAATCTGATCATTAAGTGCACTTACTGCTGGCGGAAGGCCTTCGATGTTCCTTCTGGCAGGTGGCACATCAGAGACGGGTCTCTTATAGACGTCTCTCTTCTGTCTCAAGCGTCCCTGTCCGCTCAGATCCCCCTCTGACACAGAGGGCATCATGTGTCCGGGCTCTCGGAGAGGGGGCAGCTGCCCCATGTCCTCCGGTTTGCGGATGATTGGATGGGCCTGGTACGTGGGAGGGCCCGTCGGGACCGTGTCCATACCATGGCTGAACGGATAAGCGGGCGGATCTACGAGTGACCGTTCCAGCGGTGTCATGTGATGCTCAGGATCGCCCACCGCATCCTGAGACTGGGGTGTGTGACGACCGCTTTCGTCTTCAAACTCTTCCTCCTCACCACTGCTGTGCACCAACATCGTGGCGTCGGACAGGGATTTTTTGTGGCCGTAGAACACGTCCTCCTTGATGACCACGTCCTCAGGCTTCGAAACCTCCAGAACAACATTGATGTCAGGGCCAGATGCTGTAGGGGTCATCGCCTGGGCAACTGGGGGCGGAGTCTCAGCCGCAGATGCGGACACCTGGGTAAATGATGTCAATAAAAATGTCAATACATTTATTAAATAATAATACATTCACTCAAATAGGGCTGGGCGATGTATCGAATGCTTTTGTCACGCGCATTTCTTCAGTAAAGCCGGTTTCCTGATTACCGCTAAATCGCCATCACCTGCTTTCAAATGAAGCGCCATTTAATAGACAGAGCTGTAGTTTACTGATAAGACACGCAATATCGCGTTCATTATCGACGGCGATACATATCGATATTGAACACGATATTGCGTGTCTTATCAGTGATCTACGGCTCTGTCTATTAAATGCCGCTTCATTTGAAAGCAGGTGATGGCGATTTAGCGGTAATCAGGGAACCGGCTTTACTGAAGAAATGCGCGTGACAAAAGCATTCGATACATCGCCCAGCCCTACACTCAAATATAGTTCAATTTAAAATTTTCGATTATTAGTAACTATTGAATGAATTATATAATTTTTAGCATGTAATTATATAAATATTATATATTACTTAAAAATTGGCAAAAGCAATTTTAAATGTCTCACTGAAGTTGATGCATTAAATATCCGTTTATAATATACAAAAAATATATACAATAAAATATACATTTAAAATATAAAATATAAGTATACATATAAAATATACATTTTCTCAATCTAGAATCTTAAATAATTATATAAGAATTATATAGATTATACATTAATTATTAACAATGTGTGTATATATGTGAATAAAGACATGCAAAAGATGGATACATGGGTAGTTGACAGATAAAAAATGTCAGCGAATTAAATTCTTTCTAGTATAATTCAATCTAGAACATGAAGATTGATAGTAATTACATTAGAATTAATTATATAATTATTAGGATTCTTATTTAATTAGATATTAAGAATAAGCAAAACACTGTTGACAATCGTTTTAAATGTTTATTACGTAAATACAAAATTAAAATTACATTTATTTAAAACAATCTTCTCAAATATTCAAATATAGAATCATAGATTGATGCTAATATATAAGAATGATATAATAGAATTAATAATAACTTACAATTAATTCTTACAATTAATAAAAACTTTTTAATTTAATTTTAATCAAACAATTAATTCAATCAAATATATTTAAATCTAGAATCAGATTGCTTAATTTTATAATTATATATTTTATATTATATTATACATTTATATAAAGTACATAATTATAATGTGCAATGACATGAATTAAATTTAAAAAATAATTATCCTAAACAGTTCAATCTAGAAACATAGATTAATTTAAATTAATTTATGTATTATAAATTAATAGTTACATATAAAATATATATATATATATATATATATATATATATATATATATATATATATATATAAACCAAATGCTATTGAAAATATTTTTAAATGTGTGTAACATCACATTAATTAAAAAAAATCAATTCTCTTGAATACAGTTAAATCTCAGAATCAAGGATTATTATAATAATATAAATATGAAATATATATATAAATATGAAATATTATATATATATATATATATATATATATATATATATATATATATATATATATATATATATATATATATATATATATATATATATATATACACACACACACACTTTTTTTTTTTTTTTTTAATATTTTATTATATAAATTGTATAATAATAAACAAAAGCTAGTGAAAATAATTTTAAATGTGTATAACGTCACACGACTCGCCTTCCTCTCCTTCAGCCTCATGTTCTCCAGTCCGTACGCCAGCCCGGCGATCTCGATGGAGTTGCGCTTGTGCATGTGAGGACGGCGAGGCGTGACGAGTGGCTCGCTCACTTCCTGCAGTGAGTGCGCCACGGGCAGACTGTCCTCCTGGAAGGTTTGCACTGAGTGGTGCACACGGCGCGTGATGAGATCCGGGTTGCTGCTGCTGACGTAGAGGTGACGGGACAGATCAGGGGTGCTGTTGGCGGGTCGAGGATGAGGGTAGGGATACGGCGGTGGCGGCCAGTACACCTGATTCCTTATGATGTTGGGCGGCGGGTACTCTTGCGCCTGCTGGAGCTGGACGTTGGTGAGTTCGGGGACGCTAACAGCGCCCACTACAGGCCGTCTCTCGGTGGGATAGGGGTATGGAGAGGGACTGTGGAAGCTGTAGTTGAGGTGGAACGGATACTGGCCCGCTCCGTGCTCGCGGATCTCTGGCTGGCTGTACACTAGCGGATCAGGTCGGCTGTAGGCGTACGAGTTGCCGATGTTGAGGTTCCTCATGGAGTGGCTCTGGCGCTCGGCGGGCGGGATCATACCGAGGTTCTTCTGCCTCATGACCGTCTCGTAATCGGGAGTAGCACGGTAGGACGGCGGGATTAGGGCGCTGTGGCGGTGGGAAGGCACATAGTCTGGCCGCATGAGATCACTTCCTGTGATGCTCGGGTTGGACGACATGGGCGACGGCTGCAGGTAGTGCTGCGGGTTGTTGAGGGAGCTGGTGCTTTGGGCGCTGTAAACGCTGCCGTTCCGGATCCGTCCGTTGTACTCGTGAGGAGAGCGGTCCAGACTGGTTTGGGAATGGTAGTAAAAACCATTCTGGTTGTTGATGTATAGATTATCTGTAGGAAATACCAGAAAAGTCGAATCAGTATTTTAAGGTCTTATTTTTCAGTAAAACTCAAATTAGCTTTATTGGCATGACTGTAATTAATACAAAGTATATTATTATTACGTGACTTAAACTTATTTTAACAATGCAACAAATTAGAACATTTGTGAACAGCTATTACAAATATCTAAACTTTTTTAAATCAAGATACATTGACTTGAGAAGCAAAATTGTTTTCTGCAAAAATGTTTTAAAATTGAGTTTTAACTCAACCGCCAGTGAATCATAGCGTTGATCATTGTGGCCAATCACAAACATATCTGCTGAGCATGTGAACAAAATGTCCAATAAGAGGTGTTTATAAATCTGCTCAAAATGCTAAGGGGAAATGCTGGTATTGTCACATTTTTTCAATTTCAGAACCAACTTGGTACCGAAGTCGCTACTTTTGACAACCCTAATATATATTAGTTAAAGGTGTAGTGTGTAAATTTTAGCGGCATCTAGCAGTAAGGTTGCAAATTGCAATATAGAGAAGCTACGGTTGCCAACAAAGGACCAGATGTTGTTGTCTTAGACAGCAGAGAGCAGCCAGGCTGCTGTAGAGCAGTTTGTCCGTTTAGGGCTACTGTAGAAACATGCCGGTGCAAAATTGCTATTTAACATCTTAGGGGACCCGCTGTGTATGAGATAGAAATGCTTATTCTAAGGTAATAAAAATGCAATGGTTCATTACGTAAGGCCTTTATACACCACTGAAAACATAGTTATGCATATTATATTGCATTTCTGTCAAAATATATTGCATTTCTACAAAAATAGATTCTCCTAAAATTTACACATTGCAACTTTAACATGAACTAACAATGAACAGTACTTCTACAGCATTGATTAATCTTAGTCAGAGCTAATGTCAACATTTATTTATACTATTTTTTTTTTAAATCCAAAGTTGTATTTGTTAACATCTGTGAACTAATATGAACAAACAATGAACCATTAGTTTTGTGCTGGCCAATTTTGAGATTATGGTCTATTTTGCTCAGACTACTGGAAAGAAAACCTCCAAAACACATTATTTTATTGCACTTTATCTATTTGCGCCAGTAGATTTCAATCTCAACATCTTTAAAAGGCAATGAGTTTTAGACAGAAATCTGACTTCAGCAGTTTTATATACACCAAACTTTACAGTTTTATTCCTATATATATTCTGAAGGTTTTTCATATCTCAATTTGCCGGATTTTAAGCAAAATTTATTCCTAAAAATAAAGTTTTTCTTGGCTGTTGACAGTATTTTCTGATTAATGGAGTGATAAAAAGACAAATTCAAAATCCTATCTGTAAAATCTTTTCACTCTAATGTGTCAAAGTGAAACAATTCTTTTATTCTGTAAATCTATGCAAATTAGTGCATATTTAATTAGATAATGCCTCATTTGCATATTTAAACATTCAATTTTAGAAAACTTGTAATACAAAAAAGCTTGCGATTCTTAATGTAATCAATCAACTGGAGAAGTATAATGATATCTATTAGTTAATTTATTATCCTATTCACCTGTGGTGGTGTCTTGCCTTAATTTTAATATTTTTTCAGAAAACAATAATATCTTAAGTAATTTTTCCTGCATCTTGATTTAAGAAAGTTTAGATATTTGTAATGGAAAAAGAGGACAAAAACAGTCATTTTGCAGTGAGAACGGACAGGATTTTTGGCCTGTTTTACCTTGCGAAGACGTGTACGGCTCGGTGTAATGGCCGTTAAAGTGCATCTGAGGTGGCATCATGTAGGGTTGTGGTTTTGGCTGCATCATAAGACAAAACAAAAGCAGCATTATTCAGCAGGACACATTAAGTCTGCTTCAAAACTAGTGAACTCCCTCTTTAGACAGTATTTTAAGTAATATAGGTACACTCAAAGCATGAACCATCCAAAGTTAGCTAGCAAAACTATATTAAAATTCAACTATATAATGTTTTTAATGCTTATTAGATTATCATGATGCGCATAAGGTTTCATTTCAGTTAGGATGCTGCCTTAAAAGGTTTTGGTTTTGGTTTGGAATAGAGTTACAGTAAATCACATGAGATCATGCAGAGCCAACAAACTCCAGAAACATCCTACAGAACAAGCTCCACTGCAAAACTGTTGTGTAGTTCATGAATAACTGGTATAATGCTGACCAGAGACATTCTCGTCGAGGACCGTCGCCTCACAGGGTTTACAGGAGCGGGCTGAGTTTGTCTGGAATAAAACACAAAACAATAAAAGACAAGCTAAAATAAACCAGGGAGCAATAAAGTTCAAAGTTTGTATTTCTCACATAAACAGCGGTTTACTATGTCACTACACTGTGACATTTTCATGACAACTAAATATATTTTCAGAGATTCTCAATATTTAACTGTACAATATTTTTGCATTGCAGCATCACGATGATATATGATATTGCAATGTTAAATATTTATAAAAGATTGCAGTATGATTTAGTGTCTATAATTTATCTAGATTAAAAAATAAAGTAAAAAATAAAATACTTGCCAAAAACATTTGCTTTTTTGCTTTCGGACATTTTCATAAAAATTCAGTTTCGCAAAATTCAACTGTACAATACTTTTGCATTACAGCATCATAGCGCAAAAATATTGTAAAGCTAAATATTTATAAAAGCTTGCAGTATTTGATTTAATGTCTATAATTCATCGATTTAAACTGCAGTTTTCAGGAATTTCCCGTCACTCTGTCGGCCACAAGAAGGCTCGGAGCAGTAACGCAGTAGTCGTGCTCACCCCTTGTCAGCAGGCACAGAGGGACGAGAGAGGGTTGGAAAGCGAGGAAATGAAAGAGAGAGAATGGACCTCTGGGAGCCCTCAGAGTTCGGGCCATCAGACAGCTCTCTGGAGACAGTAAACGGACAGCGGTGAAGCCACCGAGAGAAAGAGACACACAAAACTACAGATGCACCGATGTAGCAGCCAATAATTTTACTCGGCCAATTAATGATCACATGAAAAGAATCAGCAATTGGCCATATGCATGAAAACCACTGTGCAAACCATTTGTTTACAACACTATTATGTTCAAAAGTTTGGGGTCAGATTTTTTTTTTTTTTTAAGAAATTAATACTTTTATATTCAGCAAGGACAGATTAAATAGATCAAAAGTG
Source organism: Chanodichthys erythropterus (assembly GCF_024489055.1). Classification (NCBI taxonomy): domain Eukaryota; kingdom Metazoa; phylum Chordata; class Actinopteri; order Cypriniformes; family Xenocyprididae; genus Chanodichthys; species Chanodichthys erythropterus. The sequence continues at coordinate 37,409,848 of NC_090238.1, read as the reverse complement.
ACAGTAAAGACATTTAAAATGTCCCAAAAAAATCTAAAATTAAAATAAATGCTGTTCTTTTGAACTTTCTATTCAAAGAATCCTGAAAACAGACACTGCATCAGTTTCTACAAAAATGTAAAGCAGCACAAATGCTGATTTTATGAGCGTAAATTTAAGACCTTTTGAAGACCAAATAAAGAAAACTTAAGGAATAAACTGAAGGGAACACAATACGTTAATATGCTCCCGAAACGTAAATGTCTAGGCAGAAAAAAATAATTTGTATTAGCAACACTTCAGTGTTTGAAAATACAACTTCCAACAGATATCCATTACTTAAAAAGTGGATTGAATACCTCTGCTCTCAACTATTAGAACAGAAAAATATATAGAATATGATTTTAGTGCAATTGTCTAAAGATTCTTAAATTAAGATGCATTTACTGGAGATTTAAAATGACAGAATATGAAGTCTTGTTTTCTGTGAAATTGATGAAAAACAAAGTGACTTTTCCTGAAAACATGAACAAATATCTGGCAACAGGTTTAAAAAATCAAGTTAATTCAAAGGGAAACTCGTTTTTGTTTTAAGCATTAACTTCATTTTGCATTTGGATCTCAAGTAAATGTATCAAAGAGGTTTCGATATTTGTACTGTAAAAACAAGACAAATGTTGAGGAAGATACACATTTTTTGCAATGCATGCAACATTTAATGCAAACTTTATTAATTTAAGACTTTCTGCTCTGAATTAAGACCTTTTTAAGGCTTTCATTTCTGTAAGGGTGAATTAAGAAGCCCTGACAACTGTTTTCAACACTGATAATAATCAGAAATGTTTCTTGAGCATCAAATCATCACATTAGAATGATTTCTGAAGGATCATGTGACACTGAAGACTGGAGTAATGATGCTGAAAATTCACAGGACTAAATTACATTTTACAATATATTCACATAGAAAACAGTTATTTTAAACTGTAATATTTCATTTTTATATATATTTATTTTTTATTTTTTTATCAAATAAACACTGTCTTGCTGAGCAAAGGAGACTTTCAAAAACATTAAATAAACCCCAAACTTCTGAATGGTAATGTGCATTGTTTATATGATTTCCTAAATTATGAAAGTTCTCTTTTTTATTGTGCCTATAATCCAATTCTGATCGAGTATTTAGGTCACAACATTACAACAATTAAACTAGTTTTTAGAGGAAAGAGACAAATGAAGATACCCTGTATCTATATCAGGCTGTTTTTTTGTTTAAATCGTATTGGCCAAAATCAGTGCATCCCAAACAAAAACAAACACATGACAGAAAACACACATAAACTTACAAACTGCTGTTGTTAATTTTGTAAAACTTGTGTCGCGCCAGCCACATTCTGCACACGTATTTGGACGTCTCCATGTCCTCCTGAAACAGAGCCAGAACATTTTTACTAAATCAAATCAGGCTAGGACATTGACTAGTGTGTTTCAGGGCCTAAATGAGTGGCGTTCCTTAGAGGCCAGCCACAGATCTATTCATTAATATGAATGGACACACACATGGGCATCACTGTGATATACTGTGATAAAAATAAGGTTTCCAAGAGGGGGTTTTTGCAGTGATGCCATAGACAAATTCTTTGTGTGTGTGTAAACATACTTGGCATTAAAGCTGTGGTTCAACAAAGAACCTATTTTTCTTTTTCTATTTTAAAAATCTATAGAACCTTTTTCCAATATCAATTATATTTTGTGCTTTTGAAAGGTTCCATGGATGTTCTTTATGGAACCATTGATTCCAATAAAGAACCTTAGCATAAAGAACTGTAGCATAACTCCAGGTTGATTAAGTCTTTCAGTAATTTCAGACAAAGGAAAGCATCTAAACTATCTGAGATGAGGTGGAGACTTACGGTCTGGAACTGGATTGTGTCTTCTTTGTTGGCGAGCTCCAGGGCAAAGAAGGACTTATTATGAGTCATATTATTAATGTCATTCCACCTGCAGAAACAATGAAGAGCTCGAGTCAGACACATGACAGCAATACACAACCTCAAAACACGATAGATACGGCTGGATGATGAACAGGCTAGTTTGGACAACATCTGATATAAATCTCTATATTGGTTTAGTTTTTTGCTCTGAAAAAGGGTGATTTATTCCCCAATAAGAGAAAACTAAATTTCAACCAGCCATTGTTGATGAGGACAATCAAAAAAAGTAAGTAAAATACAAAAATAAATCTAGTTTACAGTAATCAAAGAGTGTTTTGCAAACTTTGTTTCACTACATTATCACAAGGAAGATTACTTACTATATACATCAATATAAAACATTGTAATTAACATTAAAATTTACTAACATAATTTTTTTTTTTACTAAAAATACCATGCACAGATTTCCTTAAACATTGTTGACTGATTCGAAATGTCAAAGAAATAAAAAGTGCATTAAAATTATTGCAAAATACAATTCATCATAAAATGCATCACAAATATTTAATAATTTCACCAGCCCTCATGCATGAATGCAAAAAAAACACAAAAGCAGGTTACATGCACACATACCGAAACATGAGAGGTGCCTTCCCATTTTTGTGCTTGACAAAAATCCCGTCCAGACAAGAGCCAATAATCACATCTGTGCTCTGAGTGTCCTGTTCAGACACACGGAAGGAAGAAAATACAGTACCATGAAATATTTATTCATTTAAATGGCTGTGAATAGACTAAAATTATTATTAACCATTCTTTTTTGTAGTTTAATGCAATATTGCATGATGAAAAAAGTCTGGTGTCTTAGAAAAATAATACCACACCTTTCTTGACAAGTAGATTTACATCAAAGTTTAACACTTGGGTTGTTTCAAAATAAATAATCTCAAGTACGATAAATAGTAAGTGTGTTGAAAATAGTAATAAATTTTGTTCAGAAGTTCCTTCACTGTAATTTACTGCTTTGGAACAGTGTTTCTGTATTGAACATAACTCATTTCTTAAAGAGATAGTTTACACCCAAAACGTTCATAAAGAGATCGTAAAATAAATCCATATGAATCAAGCAGTTTAATAAAAGCATAAATTAAATGTGTTTATCATATGAAGTGGTTGTGTCACTTCAGAACACTTAAACCGCTCTTCATCCATATGGATTTACTTTACAATCTCTTTATGGACGTTTTGAAGCATCAGAGTTTTGGGTGAACAGACTTTCAATGGAGGGACAGAAATCTCTCAGATTTCAATGAAAACATCTTCATTTGTGTTCAGAAGATGAACAAAAGTCTTACGGGTTTGGAACGACAAGAGGATGAGTAAATGATCACAGAATTTTAATTTTTGGGTGAACTAACCCTTTAAGTCTATGCATTAATTTTGTGCACTTGTTTCTTGTTTTGACAACATTTGTACTGCATAATGCAAAACGTGTCAGGGGAATCTATTTTGAGGCAAACTATACATTTTCCTGTGTGTGGTTTTGAATTGCATAAAACAGATATGGGCTCTTATTTGCCGATTTACCTTCGCCTGGACACTCTCCTCACCGTAGCCCTCCATCTTCTCCACCTCCTGCATGTAGAGTAACTCCGCCTCTGGAGCAGACAGACCTCTAGGAAACAACACACACACACACATACCATCAGCTCTGAGATACCACAGCACAAAGATCACATTCAACAATGCGCCTGTCATCTGATCGTGATAATCAGACTCTTCCACATTCTTAAGGTGTATTACAAAAACAAACAACGTCAGAGAACTGCAATGCTTTCGTAGATTTCTTCCAAGAATCAGTAAAAGATATTTTATCTGCATGACATGCCAGCATAAGTACAAATGCGATAAGATTTTATACAACAGTTCCATAAATAAGATTGTGTTATATTTTAGTCAATATAGTCTGTTAGTATAGTTTGCCAGTGAAAATATTACATATAAAAGGCAGAGCAGAACTGTTTGTGCATCTCCGAGCAGCACTTTTCTGAGCAACATTTCTGAATAAAAACATGTTTTGAACCAATCAGGTGAAGAACCAATAGTTCAATGACCAATTCATGAAGAAAGCCATTTAGTTTTCATCTCAAAATACCCCACAGATCATTTATTATAGCTTGTCAAATTTGCCTGTGTGAGCAAAAACACATCAATTTTGTGTGTATCCCTTTAAATGCAAATGAGCTGCTGCTCCCGCCTCCTTTCCAGAAGAGGGTGGAGCTTTAACAGCTCAACAACAACAAAGCTGGAGAATCTCACGCAGCCAAAATGAGGAAAGTGTTCAGCCTTACATTGTTCAAACCGGAGTCGACCCTGATGGAGAGACTCAGGAAGAAGTTACAACTTTTAGACGTTTCTGAATGGTTAGTGGATAAATGTATGTAGTTGCTGTGGAGTTGATTCAACTCATCCACTAGCATGTGCCGTCATGTTCATCTTTTGTGTTGAATTGACCCTCGTTTGTGAAGCAGTCCGGCGTAAAATGACATCATGGCAACAACACTCTACAAAATGTGGCAAATATTTCAACATATTTCTCAGCCCTAAAGTGTGTCGAACACATGCAAATCTGCTCTGAAGGATCTTTTGAAACAACTTTTGCAGTTAAGCCAAGAGCATTTATGGTTTTCTGAGTCCAAAGAAGAGTCTGGTCATAAGTCATGTCAGGCATTTGACAACTGCCTTTGAAATCCTCCAACAGAAACCATCTGAACGCATCTGATAATCATGAATCCTCCTCACTGAACCTCCCTAAAACTGTGGCAAACTATCTCAATCTTTTCCAAATGGGAAAATAAGCACATTTCGCAGATGACTACAGCCTCTCACCGATAGTTTTGATAGAGCATGGTGACTTTTTGAGTGGCCTCTTCCACAACCCTCTCGTCCTGGATCCATGGCTGAGAACAGAGGAGAAACAGAGAGAATGAATGGGCTTATGAAATATCATGTTGTTTTTAAATTGAAAATAGAGACTGAAATGTTCAGTGATTACTCACCATTGGAAAAAGCACAATTTTCTGAAGGAATTCCTGGGATTCATATCGATTGAAGTCTCCAAGGTCAGCTGAAAGAAATGGATAAACTTATGTTTAGCGTTTGATTAAAAGCCTGCCCTCCAACTGATCAAAAGCCTGCCCTCCAATTAAACATGACACTGATTCTTTAATATGAATAAATTAATATTAATATTTCAGTTAATAATACCTTTATTTTATATAGCGCCTTTAAAAGTGGCTTTCTCAAAGCGCTTTACAAGAAAACATAAGAGAGAAAACAACACTCTTTAAATAGGTGTTAAAAAGGCAACTAGATGTACATTATCCAGGGTTATTATAGTTAACTAAAAAGCATTTGTTACTTGAAATATATGTTAATTGAAATAAAATACTTTTTCTTACTTTATTAAACTTTTCATTTGGTTTAATTTGAAAATAAGTAAAAAATTAACAAAACTATACATATCAAATAAATGTTTTAAATACAAATAAAAATGTTCAATTGATTTTCCAGTGCATATTTTTAACTTTATGAATAACAAAATAAATAATGTTTCAAATAAAAATGTTCAATAGAGAACACAGTTTTACCATCATTTTATGCAATGATGGTAAACTAAGTAAAACTTTTAAATATTAAACTAAAACCGCCAGTAGGTGGCAGCAAGTCAATGTTTTTATGAGTGAGTCATCGAGTCATTCATTCAGTAACGAAGAATTAGCTGTGAATGAATCGTTTACTCCCATGATTTGTTCAAAGCTGCAGAATTGTTCGCGAAACACAGATGTGTGTAGTAGTTCTGCTGTGGTTTTCGTTAGAACTATTATTTCATTGCAAAATAGAGTAAATACTGACAGTACTGTCTTTAAAATGTTCGTTTTGTTTTTTGACCTGTTGTATAATAATGCCACGTTTGCAGTCTTGTGAATATTTGGGAACAACTGCATTCTTGCTCGTTATCATCATTAAATACAAGAACTCACACAAGATATGTTTTTGTATCTGAGAAAATTTGAGTCTTAAATCGAAATTAATCCATTATCTCTGTCTATATTTGTTCTTCATGCGAGTAAGTGCTAAATCCCCACTTTTACAAAGGTGCACTGTCGAGAACGGCAGTAATTTAGAGCGAGACTGCACGCAATCTATCATATGCATGCTGCTTGTGTGGATAGAGTCATTTTTGACTGCAAATGATGAGGTAATTTGATTAAATGTACTGGATTTACAGCATTTTGGCAGTTAGAAAAACATGCTCGGTTTTAATAGTATTTTAAGGTAGAATTAAGTGAACTACTCAGCATTTTGTTTGCGTACCCCCTTTTGTCACCTCGCGTACCCCAGTTTCGGAACCACTGATCTAGATCATAGATGGAAAAGACCATTTACAGCCAATACAGGCAATTTACCATAGGAAATATATGGTTTATAAAGCATAGGTTGTGCCAAAAACCTAGGACTTTGTTCACCAAAGTTGTTTTTTGAAACAATCTCCAATATTTAACGAATTATTCGGTGGACAGCAGTGGTCCTAGAGGCTAGAGTTCTACCATGTGGTATGAACGTCGTGGGCGTGCGTGAAAAATCACGCAATACATGATCCTTTACACACGTGAAAAGCGCAAAGGCGTCCCCTGGTGGCAGATTTCTTTCTAATTTCTCACAGGCTTCTAGGGTCGTGAGTCAAATAGACCCACAGAGTTTCGTTACGTTCAGCCTCCATTAACCTTGTCTGATAGCTGCTCAAAACTCATTGGCCAATGGCGGACATGTTTTTTGAGATGCATCAGTGTCCTCTTAGAAAATCATGGCAAACAAAGACACTACATGCCAATTTCAAGTCAATCGAACTAACAATGAAGTGGTTATAGCCATTTCCATGTTTTTTTCCTGTTATAGTGTCACCAAATGGCCAGTTGCTGGCCAGTTCACGCGACCACAGAATGAGAAAATATCATTTCATTTACAGGTTATAGCCATTTTAGTAAAAGTGGCTCACGTTGAATGTTTTGGCGGCCCTTAGGGACCATGAATCAAAATTTCAACTTTAGTTTAATAATATTGACCATACAAATCTTGCTGCACTGGTTTGGTTCCGATCAGTCCAGAGACCTAGGACTAGTTTGCAAAAGTAGTTTTTTCAAAACATCCAAAATACCTGAAAATTTCGCTAGAAAGACGAGCAAATAGAAGGCATTTTGTCCATCTTAAACCAAGGATTCCAATGATATAAGACACTTGATCCTACACTACAACTTTTGACTGCTATAGCGCCCCCGTCAGGCCAATTGGGGCGAGCATTGGTGACATTGCCGACGATGTGAGTACTACCAGCCCTCAAAGTTTCAAGTCTCTACGACTAATGGTTTGGTCCACCTGATCACTTTGAGGGGAAAATGCTGATCCTTGGAAATTTTTAACAATTACAATAGAGTTTCAGCACTACGCGCTTGAACACCTAAATATTAACAAAAACTATATTAGTATCTAAATTATATTAAAATAACACTGCAATTATCTGAAAATGCACACAAGTTTAATACTTACTATTAAGGATTTATAAATGTTTTTAATCCTATCTAGTGATAGAGATGTTTGACTTATGAAAATACCAGTACATTTTTTTAAATGATTTTATTTTATCTTACTAATGACGATGCACTGAAGTTATGAATTAGATGTTGGGTTTAAAATGTAAAATGTGAGTTGACACTCTTGCAAAATCATATGCAATATTCAGGGCAATAGCACATCTAAATTTAGAAAAGCAGAGAGACGTTTTGTTATGGAAGGAATCGATTTAGCCTTTGTAACTGTAGTAGCTCAACATTAACAGCATGTCTAATCAGCCCGTTAGAAATGTTCACAGCTATGCCGACAATCCCAAGCATCACCGTCGCGTGAAGCCTCCTTACACAGCAATGCTGGTGCACAAAAATAACTCCTCACCTCATCGAAATGACACAAACCAAGTGAAGACAAAGGGCTTTTTTGACAGTGCAAATACAGTCGGGACATGATTTGTTTTATCTGGTTGTGACAGTGAGTGATGTTAACACACAGCCCAGTAACTGGTGCTGCCAGATATATCAGCGTATGAGATTCTTGTGTTGGGTAAAGTCGAGCCTGGCAGCACAGCTTGATATATGGTGCTCTGATTTTCTAGACTTACAGCCTGTTGTAATATAAAACCGTACCTTCATGATGGAGTATCTGGACCCATGAACCAGACACTGGCTAAGTGTTATCTTAAGAATGTTAAAGCAAATGTTCTCTTGCAACATCAAGTTATGACTGAGTCTCATAACGCCTTTCACATTATATAAAAGAGTAAAATAGACATGATTTTTAGTGGACCGAATACCTAAATCTGTCTTCAGAAGTTTGGAATAATTACGATTTTTTTGAAAGAAGTCTCTTATGCTCAACAAAGGCTGCATTTATTTAAAATTTAAAAATACAGTAAAAACAATAATATTGCAAAATATTATCACAATTTTAGGGCCTTATGATTTCAGCGATGCAGAAAACACAGATGGAATGGCAGAATCCAGTCAAATTTTTGATGAATAAATAATAAGTACGACACTTAAATCAAATCGCGAAATTACGGAAGAGGATTAGCCAAGCAATAATATAAAAAAAAAAAAAAACATTTCGAGATTAAAGTTGTTAAATTTTGAGAAAAAAGTCGAGATAAAATGTTGAGAATAAACTCGTTAAATTTTGAGAAAAAAGTCGAGATAAAATGTTGAGAATAAACTCGTTAAATTTTGAGAAAAAAGTCGAGATAAAATGTTGAGAATAAAGTCATTAAATTATGAGAAAAAAACTTGTTAAGTTTCGAGAAAAAAGTTGACATAAAATTGAGAATAAAGTCATTAAATTACGAGAAAAAAGTCGTTAAATTACGTGAACAAATTCGTTAAATTTAGAGAAAAAAAGTCAAGATAAAATGTTGAGAATAAAGTCATTAAATGAGAAAAAAGTCGTTAAATTACAAGAACAAATTCGTTAAATTACTTTTTTCTCGTAATTTAATGACTTTATTCTCATAATTTAATGAGTTTACTCTAAACATTTTATCGACTTTTTTCCTCTAAATTTAACGACATTTTTCTCATAATTTAATGAATTTGTTTTCGTAATTTAATGACTTTACTCTCATAATTTAATTAATTTATTCTCAACATTTTATCTCAACTTTTTTCTCGAAATTTAACGACCTTTTTTTCATAATTTAACAAATTTGTTCTCGTAATTTAATGACTTTTTTCTTGTAAATTAATGAGTTTATTCTCAAAATTTTATCTCAACTTTCTTCTCGAAATTTAACGAGTTTTTTCTTGTAATTTAACGAGTTTATTCTCAACATTTTATCTCAACTTTTTTCTCGAAATTTAACAATTTTTTTTCTCATAATTTAATGACTTTATTCTCAACATTTTATCTCGACTTTCTCAAAATTTAACAAGTTTTTTCTCGAAATGTAACAACTTTAATCTCGAGATGGTTTTATTTTTTCATTATAGCTTGGCCCTAATCCTCTCTTCCATACTAAATAGACTAGTGTCTATGAATATTAAACCTCAAAAAGACTTTAAATATGAATCATGCATGTTCTGCTCGTCTATGTGTGAATGAATGGCGTAGACGCGAAGTTTCATTTACCACACACACTGACTTAGGTAAAGTTGGTTTTATATTCGCACATTCAGACTTCTGATAAATTCAGACTTTCCAATAAATGTGCAATAGATTAATGTTTGCGAATTTTAAGCAGCGACATGATATTGACAACCAACACCATTTTTCACAGTCGATCAAAATAGGCAAGTATTGTTTTAATGGCATATTTACTTGTGAATGTCCACTGAATGTCCAATGTAGTGTGATTAACAAGACTATTGAATACGGATGTCCGAATGTGTGAATATAAAACCAACTTTACCCAAGTCAAACACTGAAGCACACATGATTTTATCCTCTGAATGCATACACTTCATCTCCAGAGTCACTTCATGGGCATTTTTCAGTTTCATTTGAGAAAACTATCGTCATAAACTCAAAGGTCTTCACTTAAAACCATCAAAATAAAGTTTGGTTTAACTTGAAGAAATTGCGACAGAAATATATTACTGTTGTACAGTAGAATTTAGCTACATCTCAGTTTAATAATAATACTAACACTAATAATTTTTTTAAATAATCACAATTTTTCTTCCATGTTTTAATTTGAACAGTAAAGCTCTGTTGAGCACTTTGTTTGATAAAAAAGTTTGCTTAATGGCATATGATTAAAAGATAAATTAATGTTTTATGCCTTCATCTGATTCCCAGAAAAATTAAAATACACAGCACAGAATTTCTGAAAAAGCAAAACATTTTATAGAAATAACATTTAAAATAATAATAAATGTTGTCATTTAATTATTTAGATATGCTTTTTGATTATTAAAATTATATTAAACCATTAAAATGGAATCCAGAAAACTTAAAACAGAAAACGTAGAATTTTGGTTAAAAATATACCAAATTTCAATTTAAAAAAATAAAACTTTTTGATGCAATTTTAATAAATTGTTACACTGTGTAAGTTTCATGATTTCAATTAATTAGACATGCTTTTTGATTACTAAAATTTAATTTAACCATTAAAATGGAGTCCAAAAAAAAAAAAAAAAAAAATTTTAACTGAAAAAAAGGAATCCAGACAAATTAAAATGGAAAAAACGGAATTTGGGAATAAATAAAATGGATTTCAAAATAACTATTTTCCATGCGAATACATTTTAAAATGTAATTTATTTCTGTGATTCAGCATCATTACTCCAGTCTTCAGTGTCACATGATCCTTCAGAAATCATTCTGATATGATGATTTGCTGCTCAAGAATCATTCCTGATCATTATCAATGTTGAAAACAGTTTTTGCTGATTCATATTTTTATGAAAACCATGACACACTACCATTCAAAAGTTTGAGGTAAGATAAAAAGAAATGAATCATTTGAATTCACCAAAGTCATGTTAAATTTATCAAAATGGAGAGTAAATCACTTTCACAAGTTTCTATTGTTCCTGCTGTTCATTGAACTACTATTAATAATAAACATTAACAAATCATTATTATTCCAAACTTTTGACAAACTCCACCTCAATCACTGTATATTTTCATTGAGTAAATGATGGAGTTTCACTTTTTAATGTACTTCTCCAAATGGAACCAACCGAAGAAAATATTAATATTACAAATGGCCCACACAAAAGATTTATGATAACTAAATCATCTGAAAATGGGGGCAGCGCAACATTAGACCTGCATCAATTAAAATATCTCAGTATATTCAAATACCTGAAATGCCAAACATATCAGAGGAAAAAAATACCTTGCACAGCCAAGCTGGCCAAATGGATGGCTTGCTCAATGGAGCATGGGATCTTCCCCTCCAGAACGTCCTTCTTCAGCTGGAGATAATACTGATATCTGCACGAAAAAACAGGAAGTGAGTAAAAGCGCTGTAACAGCACAAACGTGATCATTTTCAGTAATTTTCTTGTCCTTAACCTGGTTATCTCTTGTTGTAACTGGGTGACAGTCGACACGTAGAACACCACCCCAAAGTAAACGGTCGGCTCCAGTCCGTACTTGTCAAGCTGTTTCTTCAGCGGCTTCTCCAAATCAATCCATCTCTGCTGGTTTTGTTTGTTGTAGTACCAGAGGCTGAAATATGTTATCTGGGGAATGAACAGAATTTCACCGATTGTTCTTTTACTCATGAGAAACAACAGGCCGGCGAACATTCATGCACTTGACTTCAAAACAGTTTTTCTGGAGGTGAAAAAAAAAACAAAAAAAAACAAAACAAAAAAAAAAATCAAGAAATTGGTTTGGAAATGGATATTTGACCGCATTGTCCTGTGGTGTGACATCCTAAATTTCATCTAAAACTATTTATGCAATTCCCTTTAATTTTTATCAGCTCAAACTAATTGAAATACTACATACATGGAATATTTGTACTTTTACGTTCATGTCACACAGCATGATGGTCTCTGATCTGCAGAAAAAGCTAAAATTGTGACTAAAACAAGTGAAAAACTGACCAGCTACAGCATCTACTTTATGATTTCATATACATTTAACCTAAAATCCTAAAAAAATAAATAAATAAAAGACTTGTTATTTGCCAACTTTATATGCTAAAACATAAATCAGTCACACTTTAGATTAGGGTCCAATTTTCACTATTAACTATTACTAACTATTAACTATGACTTTTGCATCAATAAACCCCTAATTACTGCTTATTAATAGTTAGTAAGGTAGTTAAGTTTAGGTATTGGTAGGATAATGGGATGTAGAATATGATCATGCAAATTGCAGCATTAATGTGTGTTTTATAAGTAACACCCTAAAGTGTTACCATTTTTCCAATTAATTATGCTCCAAAAACTTTTACTGCCATTTGTATGACTCATATTAAGTCCTTAACTACATGCATGTGGTATTTCCACTTTCAAAAATTCATATTAAAGCACTATAATTGATCCATAAAATAGTTGAATGGTAATTAAAATGAGTGACCAGTTACAGTACATAAAACATACACATCTTATGCATTCATATACATTTAACCCAAAATCTTGATGTGGAACAAAAAATGGACATGATATCTGTCAACTTCAAAGGCTAAAACAAGCTGTTTTGATTTATTCTGTTTTAAGCTCAAATTTGCAAAAATCCAAACAAGCTGATTAAATCACTCACACACCTCAATCACTGACATGCAGTGTGATGAAGCAATACTTAATTTAAAACTATTTTAAACATTTTTTTCCACATTACTTCATATAATCATTATGCAATGCATGCGGTTTTTATGACTCATATTTAGTCAGAATACATGCATGCAATATTTGCAATTACTTTAAACAAAAAAGTCAAAGCAAAGGATTAAAATTGATCAGCAAAAATATAGCTAAATGATGATTAAAATATGGGTAACACTTTACAATAATGTCCCATTAGTTAATAGTATCTAATGCAATAACAATGAGCAATAAATTTATTAATTACACTATTTATTAATCTTTTTTAATGTTAAATATAGCTGTTAGTTAATGTTAGCTATTAACAGATGCAACATCTGATTTTAATAACATATTAGTAAAGGCTGAAATTAACATTAACAAAGATTAATGAATGCTTTAGAAGTATTGTTCATTATCAGTTCATGTTAACTAATGTAGTTAAAGGATTAGTTCACTTCAGAATTAAAATTTCCTGATGATTTACTCTCCCCCATGCCATCCAAGATGTTCATGTCTTTCTTTCTTCAGTCGAAAAGAAATTAATGTTTTTGAGGAAAACATTCCAGGATTTTTCTCCATATAGTGGACTTCACTGGGGTTCAACAGGTCCAAATGTCAGTTTCAGTGCAGCTTCAAAGAGCTCTACATGATCCCAGACGAGGAATACGAGTCTTATCTAGAGAAACCATTGGTCATTTTCTAAAAAAAAATAAATAAATAAATAAATCTTTATATATACACACTTTTTAACCACAAATGCTCATCTTGCACTGCTCTGTGATGCTCCACACATGACGTAATCATGTTGGAAGGGTCACGGTAGACTTGTGCCGATATTCGGTAATGCGATATGTCGCGATAATGAATATGCACAATATTGTTATCGTAAAATACCGTAAATAATAATTTATTATCAATTATTACATTTTTTAGAATGCATTTAAAAATACTTTCCCCATCAACCGTATACAATGCAGAACACCGGAGTATTCTGCGTCAAAGGGACACACACTCAGATGTAAACAAGCCCAACATGCATGAGAAGCACATGACGGAACGAGTGAAGGAGACGTGCTGAATGAAACTGCGCGTTCACTCTCTGACAGCAGAGGGCACTGACGGAACAGCAGAAATGCAGCAGTTACCCCGGAAACCCCATAAACAAAACAACTGCGCTAGTGAGGTTTTTAAAATGCCTCAAACATATATTTAATCTGGACTACAACATGCCCTAATGATTAGAAATGTTCTGATTATGTGTTATTGTTCAGTAAAACTTAAAGACATACGGCTTCATTAGTTAACATGTTAATTCATTATTACCAAACTGACAATGAAAAATACTTATAAAGCATTAATTATTATTAGTTAATGTTAATTTCTTACTGTTTAATAACATTACTAAAATCAAAATAACTTATTTAATGGACCTTACATAAAACTAACAATGATCAGTTGTATTTCTTAAGTAACATTAACAAAAAATAATACTTTCTGTAACAAATGTAGCTATTGCTCAATCTTAGTTAATGCATTAAAAAAATGAGACCTTACTGTAAAGTGTTTCCTCTTGTTCTTTATAGTGTACTTCTTTTGCACTTTAATCTGTTTGAAAATTTTACCTTATTTTTTTTGTGTGTATTATTGTATTTAAACATTCAGTTATTTTTGTTATTACAAAAAGAGTTCTTAAACCACTTTTTTTAATATCGTGATAATACCGTATACCGTGATAAAGCTTCAGCAATTAATCGCAACATGAAAATTTGATACCGTCACATGCCTAGTCATGCGTGACGTAGACGGAAGTACCGATCCAGTGTTTACATAGTGAACATAGAAAGACTAAGTCAAACGGCCTTTACAAAAAAAGGTTAAACAACAATATCAAATTATTTTGAAGTTGGAGGAGAAAATGACATCACGAACGTGACCTTTCCAACATGATTACGTAATGCATGGAGCATCACAGAGCAGTGCAAAACGAGCATTTGTGGTTAAAAAGTATATCATTTTTATTTTTTTTTAGAAAATGTCCGATGGTTTCTCTAGATTAGACTCTTATTCCTCGTCTGGGATCATGTAGAGCTCTTTGAAGCTGCACTGAAACTGACATTTGGACCTGTTGAACCCCAGTGAAGTCCACTATATGGAGAACAATCCTGGAATGTTTTCCTCAAAAACCTTTATTTCTTTTCGACTGAAGAAAGAAAGACATGAACATCTTGGATGACATGGAGGAGAGTAAATCATCAGGAAATTGTAATTCTTTAACTACTGTTAACAATTGCAACCTTATTGTGAAGTGTTACCAAAATGGGTGAAAAATCTGAAACGAAATATACGCTTTACCTCATGCATTGCATGATATACATATAATCTACAATCTTGAAGCTAAACTGGACATGATATTTTGTCAATTCTAATATGCAACTGTCATAGTTCTGCTTTAATCTCACTCTTCTAAAATCCTGCAAGCACACAATTAGCTCCCACTGATTAAATCACTGTTCTAATGAACTTTAGGCAACTAAAAGCCACAGTATACACTCTCATGTGTTGGCACTGGGTGATTCTCATACAACATCTGGCGATCTACATCTAGATATGATAATCTGACTTTGCAGCAACATTCAGACTGCATACAAATGAAGTGCACTTAGTCCAGGCTGAATTCTTGGCACACACGCATTTAGGGTGTTTGACAGCATTTTGGTTGCAGTCCTAGAATAGCCTAGACTCCAGACGGCACCAGCGAGCTAAAATAAACACACGCCCATGGTGTGTTAAGGTGATTTCGACCAGATTAAACCAAGTAGTAGCCAGGGGACGTCCAGCAACCTACCTCGCGTAACTCGAGTCTCTGCGCGACTGCCTCCAGACATTCCTGGCCCGTGCTCTCCACCGAAAGCGTGAACTCCACATACTCGCCGTTGAGCAGCTGTATGCGGGTGACCAGGCAGCTTTTGCTGGACACCGTGTATCTTCTGGTTCTCTTGAGTTTTAATCCGAACGGAAGGGGCATGTTGAACCTTCCTCGAGCAGAATGATTCGATTCAGCTTTTCTCTGCGCTTAATCCATGGAGAGGTGCTGGATTATACAGGGCTCCACAAGACAAACACATGAGTCCCTGGATAAAGAAACAGATTTACAGTGATAGCACTATTTATCTGCTCAGCAGTGGGTCACAGATAAAAGGCAAAAAAACAATGCAAATAATAAAATGCAACTATGCATAGTTAGAAAAAGGTTTCCAAATTGTACGCTTTCCATATCTTTTATTGTTTGAACCCAAATTCATCTATCAATAAGCAATATTAACTTAGTTTTGTTCTGTTGTTGTTTATGCATTTACAAAATGCCTTGTCATGGCTAATTAATTCAATTAAATTCATTTGAATAGCGCTTTTCACAATGCATATCGTTTCAAAGCAGCTTTACAGAAAATGCATGTCAACATTACAATTTAGAGAATGCAGTTAGCTAATAATGTAATAATTTAGGCAATTTAATTTAAAATCACTGTTAGCAGTTTAATTGAAGGTAGAAGCAATGAGCTCCTGGAAATAATGAATTACATATTAACAATAATTAGGATATATAGAGATTTGGGAATGTGCAATAAATGCATTTATTTAAACCTATTTTAGAAGCATGACATGAAACAAATTTAGATTTAGTTAGAAAAAGCTTACCAAATTTTACACTTTCTTTACGCATATCTTTTATTGTTTGAATCCAAATTCATCTGTCACTTAGTAATATGACAAATACTGATGCAAAATTAACTTAGTGTGTTTCATAAACAACACTTCTATGGTTATCTTGTCATGGCTAATTAATATTAATAAATGCATTTATTAAAACCTATTTTAGAAGCATGACATGAAACAAATTTACATGTAAAACAAAAAAAAGGAAGCTGTCATGCAGCAATCAGTCTGCTCCCTTATTTAAACTGAAAACTTGATT